>NC_089833.1:7976857-7986857 GCF_035046505.1 Tiliqua scincoides | reverse complement strand
AACAACCAACCTCTGCTCAAATGGGAGACTGCAAAGGGTTTAACACTGAGCAAGCAGTGAGGCCCAGCCAGCATGCAAAAGATATGTATGGCTGCCCCAGGGGGTGGGGAGGAAGGCAGGCTGCTCTCCTTGCATGTGCTCGGCTCAGCATTAATACGCAACGGAGTGCCTTTGGAGAAGGGACTGACTTTTGGTCCTTGGATTTAGAAGGTCATTTTTCGCCAGGGCTTTGGGGTTTGAAGCTGGAGTTCTTGAGCCCAATAAATCTCAGACTTGTTACCCAGCATGTCATTAGTCGGTGGAACTCCTTGCCACAGGAAATGGTGTCAGCATCTTGCCTAGATGCCTGCAGGGGGGCAATCCTAACCCACTTTCTAGCACTGGCATAGCTGTGCCAGTGGGGCATGTGCTGCATCCTGCTGTTGGGGGGGAGGGGCAATCACCAAGGCCTCCTCAAGGTATGGCAGTGTTTGTTCTCTTATCCGTATGTTGCACTGCCCTTATGTCGGTGCTGGAAAGTGGGTTAGGATTGTGCCCTAAGATGGGACTGGACAAATTTCCAGAGGAAAAGTTAATCACGGGTTACAAGTCAGAGTAGGTATGTGCAAGGTAGAGGTAAGCTGCCTCTGATTGCCAGATGCAGGAGAGGGCACCAGGATGCAGGTTGTGTCTGTTGTCTGGTGCGTTCCCTGAAGCATTTGGTGGCCCACTGTGAGATACAGGAAGCTGGACTAGGGCCCTTGGCCTGATCCAGTGGGGCTGTTCTTATGATGGGTCTGGAGGCAGAGTGGTACTTTCAGTAGACCTGAATATTATTCTTAAGTGGTATGGAAAATGGTTTGGGTTTCTCTTTGAAAGAACCAAATCAGGGTCACCCCCAGAGGAAGAATTCTATACTTGCAATGAATGGTCCCCTCTGTACCTTCTGAGATTTCCTCTCCTTTTGCTCCAAGATTTGGTGCTTTCTCTCTTCTCATCTGTTGTTGTTGCTGCACAACCTGCTCTGGGCAAGCAATCCCTTCCAGGATGAGATTCTGCAATCTAGAAAACAGGGGAAGCTAATACTCACTCAAGCCCTTGTTCTATCAAGCTCAGCATTACTAACACTGGGGCAGCAACTGTTACCCTCCACATGCTCAATCTTGTCTGATCTCGGAAGCTAAGCAGGGTCAGGCCTGGTTAGTACTTGGATGGGAGACAGCCTGGGAATACCAGGTGCTGTAGGCTTATACCAGAGTCTTTCCATGCCCGATCTCGTCTGATCTTGGAAGCTAAGCAGGGTCAGGCCTGGTTAGTACTTGGATGGGAGACTGCCTGGGAATACTGGGTGCTGTAGGCTTATACCATAGTCTTTCCATGCCCAATCTTGTCTGATCTCGGAAGCTAAGCAGGGTCAGGCCTGGTTAGTACTTGGATGGGAGACTGCCTGGGAATACCGGGTGCTGTAGGCTTATACCATAGTCTTTTCATGCCCGATCTTGTCTGATCTCGGAAGCTAAGCAGGGTCAGGCCTGGTTAGTACTTGGATGGGAGACTGCCTGGGAATACTGGGTGCTGTAGGCTTATACCATAGTCTTTCGAGACTGAAGGTTGCCAACCATTTACTAACACTGGCAGCAGCTCTCTGGTTCCAGGCTCTCTGGTCCAACTGCTTCTCCCCTGTCCTACCTGGAAATAAAACCTCCAACCTCTGGCACGTATAGCAGGATTTGTCCAGCACAGCATCCCTCCCAATAGCTGTTGCAGGTATCTCCCTTACTTTTCTGTTTAGATTGTGAGCCCCTTGGGGACAAAGATCTGTTTTCTCATTGTTTTGTTATGTGAACTGCCTTTTATTGAAAAGTGGCATGTAAATATTCTTAATATTATTCGCAAAGAAACAAAGGAACCATTTGCTCTACCACTGAGCTACAGGCCTTTGGAAATGCAGGGGAAAAAAAATACTAGATTGGTGTCGGGTCACATCCTTCACATTTCAAAGGGAGCCAAGAATGTCTCTGAGAGGTCCTAAAATGAATGGGGAGCTGCTTGAGAAATGTGTCCAGTGTGCACTGGTATCCAGTCAAGGGGGAATGGGGAGAGCAGAGCTCCAGGATGTCTCCTACAGCAAGGCTGGTGATGCCATCAGCAGGAGTGGTCAGGTGTGGCGTTAGGACTGCAACCTAAGGGAATGGGATTGAGGCCTGTAAAATCATGTATGGTGTGGACAGAATGGAGAGAGATATTTTTCTAGTGATGGCTATGAGTTCAGGCAGCTTTAAAAGAGGAACAGACTCAAGTTCATGAGGACCAATCTATCAAAGGTTAGCCATCAGGATGGCTTTGTGCTACCACCAGATTCAGTGTGGTCCTGAATACCGGTTGCAGGAGAGAAATGATGGGAGAGGAGGAGGATGCTTCCAGAGGTGGCCAGTGGGCCACTGTGGGAAACTGGATGCTAAACTGGGTGGGGTCTGGGGCCTGATCCAGAAGGGCTGCTCTTCTGTTAGCCACAACCCAAGCGATGGAAAAGGTAGCACACAAAGACAATGGCTTGGTACTTTGGACAGCTCCGTAGTGGCACAGGCTGGCTTGGATGCAATTGATAAATGCACAGGGATGACTCCAAGAGTCCTGGTGACTGTTCTGGGAAAGGGTTACATGATTTCTCCTTGCTTTTATCGAGCACCAAACGCCCAGAATGACAAGCGACCAGGTGACCCAGTAGACCCAGGTCTACTCCTTGTGTAACAGCGGCTGACCTGACGTCACATAGCAACTTCAGTTGTAAGAATGAGGCTGGGAAAAGCTCTTTGTCTTGGCATAGGCTTTGTCCAGGCCTATTAAATCTTGTTAATAAGCTGCAGCTCACTCAGAAAGCCACAAGTGCTTAATTTCTGAAAGGAGAGATGTTGGATCTCAGACTTGCCTGCATTTCATTTCCTCTGAGCTGGACACACTGAACCACTTTTGCCAGAATAGCGAGTGCTGGCAAATATCTCTCTCTCTCTCTCTCTCTCTCTCTCAGCCTCAACTCCCCCATCAACAATTATTATTGGCAACCTTCAGTCTTGAAAGACTATGGTATTGCGCTCTGAAAGGTGGTTCTGGCACAGCGTCTAGTGTGGCTGAAAAGGCCAATCCGGGAGTGACAATCCCTTCCACACCGGGAGCAAGTGCAGTCTGTCCCTGGTCTGTCTCCCTGGCTATGGGCCTTCCTTCTTTGCCTCTTTGCCTCGGACTGCTGGCAAAGTGTCTCTTCAAACTGGGAAAGGCCATGCTGCACAGCCTGCCTCCAAGTGGACCGCTCAGAGGCCAGGGTTTCCCACTTGTTGAGGTCCATTCCTAAGGCCTTCAGATCCCTCTTACAGATGTCCTTGTATCGCAGCTGTGGTCTACCTGTAGGGCACTTTCCTTGCACAAGTTCTCCATAGAGGAGATCCTTTGGGATCCGCCCATCATCCATTCTCATGACATGACCGAGCCAATGCAGGCATCTCTGTCCCATCAACAATATGAGGATAATATTAACCACACTGTCTTCAGGGTAACGGCCAGCTAGATACACATGCAGCTCTTTGGATACTCCCAAGGCCTGCACAAATGCAGAAGTATTTCCTATTTATAGCCTGATGTATGTTAGCAATACAACTATGCTTATTTGTTTAGTGAATAGATCAAAATTCTTCCCCCCCCCCACCCAAGAAAATGGACTGCAGGTGGCTTCCAATAACAAAATGATTCCAATGAACAGCGGAACAATGAACAGCAAAACTGGCTGATAAAAGTGGGACGTAACAGGCCATGAAATGATCTCATACAGTTTTAATGTTTTTGCTTTTAAATCCTGCCTATCACGACAAGCCTCCTGGAAACTAACCTTAAACTATAAAACCATCAAAGCAATCAGTTCAAAACAAGTACAGCAAACTTCAACACATTTGGATTTAACGTATTTTTCACATTGATAATAATAATAATAATAATAATAATAATAATAATAATAATAATAATAAACTTTATTTTTATCCCGCCCTTCTCCCCAAAGGGACCCAGGGCGGCTTACAACATATTTAAAAAAAAACAGATTAAAACATAATTTAACAGATAAAAACATATTAAAAACACATTAAGAGAAACCATAAAAACAGTAATCAGATAAAAGTCAGAATAAAAAGAGTATAAAACAGCAGTTCAAGGAGGAATCACACCTGTAAAAGATGTATAAAAGATGTTAAAAAGGCCATAGAGTCAGAAGGCTTGTGTAAACAACAAGGTCTTCAGGCCTCGCCGAAAGGTCTCGAGGGAGGGAGCCATTCTCAAGTCAAGGGGAAGGGAGTTCCATAACGTTGGTGCCACTACTGAGAAGGCCCTGTTTCTTGCCGCCGCCCCACGTACCTCTTTAGGCGGCGGCACATGCAAAAAGGCCTTCTCTGATGACCTGAGAGGACGAGCCGGATTGTACGGGAGTAGGCGATCTCTAAGACATTGATGGGCGCCCTTCCCCCCCCATCAGTCCATTAATACACACACGTACAGCTGAATCCCCTTGTAATCAGACAGACAAAACCTTAATTGTCCTTAATGGCTAACAAAATGCTTTGAGCTTGTCTGGACTGCTCACAGTTACCTTTTAAAAGTGTGTTCTGCTGGCGCAGAATTCTGCAAAGCAGCCAGAAAATGCTTTGTGGGCCATGCTAACTGCCAGTGGGAAGGCCAGAGCCTTCCCCGTTCACCAGCAGACAGCAGGAGGCCTGCTGGAGGAAGTGAGGAGGGATGGACCAAGGAGGAGATGGCACAGGTTGGGTGGATTGGACCAGGGAGAAGGGCAGGTTCGGCAGCGGAGGCACATGCCAAACCCTCTCCCCAGGCCTGATCTGCCTGCATGGAGCAATGTGGACTTGCACCAGTGATATTGCTGGTGCAGATCTGAGTTGCCCCATAGTGGCTGCTGGGGCTTACTCTGGGGCAGGGGTGTCCACATCATCTCTCTGACACTGTGTCAGGGGCTGGGGGGGGGAAAGAATTCATTTACATTGAAAATTTGAATAAATTTACATAAGTTTACATAAATGAATATATTAAAGATGAACTTATATGAACGAATTAAGGTCTTGCAATAACTCAAGGCCTATAAAAGGCCTGGCACAAAGCAAGGCCAGCCTTTCCTTCACTGCCACTGCTGCTTCACATATGTGAAACAGCAAGCAGTGGAGGAAGCCCTCATCCCACAGCTCATGCGAGAGGTCAGACAGTTGCCTTCATGCTGATACCAGTTGCGTCAGGCCAGTGTGGGCTCCAACAAATCTCTGGTGGGCCAGAGGCTCATTGGAGTCTGGCAGCTTCCTGAGGGCCACATTGAGAGGCCTCGGGGGCCACATGTGGCCCCAGGGCTGGGGTTTGGGCACCCCTGCTCTGGGGCAAGGAAACCTCCATCAGACAAAAATCCCTTGCAGGAGGATGTGGTTTGCTGTGTGGGTAGGATTGGGCTGCGCACCTGGAATCCTATGCATCCTTTCCTGGCAGTAAACCCCACTGAACACAATGGGACTTACTTCTGAGTAAACAAGCATAGGATGGCACCACCAGTGCAGGCATCTTGCTCAGGACCTGGCTCAGTGGCAGAAGTTCAAGATGCCAGGACAAAAAGCAACACCCCCAGCCAAGAACAAATTGGGTCATGACCCGACAGGATTCTCCCCCACCCTCCCAAAAAAATTGTCTTGTGTGCTCCCTTGGGCATTTGGTGGACCACCTTGAGATACAGGAAGCTGGACGAGATGGGCCTATGGCCTGATCCAGTGGGGCTCTTCTTATGTTCTTATTAAAGTGTAATACTGTAAAGTCATTTTTGAAACTTCAAAAAAAAAGCTCCCCTATTCAAAGAATTGCAGCAACAACAACGAAAAAATCACACCATAAACAAAGCAATCTACACACACACACACACACACACACACACACACACACACACACACACACACACACACACACACGCAGTGCAAAACATTTTGTTCCAACAATTCACAGTACAGAAAAGCCATCATTCATTTATTCAGAAAACGGAACTGCATATCATCAATACAGATTTCAATGTGAAATCAACATGGGAACCACATCATAATCTCCATTCATTGATGAATTGGGAAGGTTTTCTATCCTGCCTCCCTGTTCTGGGGGAAAACACAAGGCAGATCACAGCAGATTAGAGGTGAAACCCAAATAAAACCTCAATTTATTAAAAGGTTAATGAGAAAGCTCAGAAGAAGCAGCCTGGCTCAAATGGTCCAAGTAGCTGTCAGATATCAGAAAAGGAAGCCGTCCCAGCACCAGCAGCTAGACATTAATGTAAAATGAAGTAGGCAAAGATATTTGGAAGACAAGGAAATGAGCCAAGTGTCAAAGCATTCGTAGCAGTGCCTCGGGTGGTCCCTGATTGATGGTAGCTGTCCAACTGCCTCCCCAGACTCTGATCCTTGTAAAAGATGCCAGGGATGGAACCTGGAGCTTGCTACATACAGAGCATGTGTGTGTGTTTTGAGCACACTGCTGCGTCACTCCCTGCCCGCTCTCCTTACACCTCCAAGTCCTCGCCCTGGGACTCCAGGGAGACGGTTTGCCCACAGTCTCTGAAACAGTTAATGCGCTCTGAGCTCCCACCCACAGGCATGATATCACTGCTCCCATCTGCCAATCGGGGTTGGGCGTTTCAGCAGAAAAAACAAGTCAGCGAGGCAAAGCTGGAGCAGAACGAAGAAGCAGGCAGCAAGCTTGGAGCTGCCGGGCAGTGGGAGGGAAGCAAGCGAGAGAGAGAGCAGCATAAGAGTTGCCTTGCTTGCACGGTGGAAAGAGCAGAGTGGCTTGGTGAGCAGGTCCACCCACATGTGACTTGCCCCCAGGGCCGGTTGTGGTGGGCATCCTCTGCCCTGCGCCAGCCAGGATGATGGGCTGCAAGTCCAACTCGGTGACCTGCCTGCAAGGAGGGAAGCCCGGTCTCCCTGTGGCCGCCACTACAGACTCCACGGCCACGCTCAACAAGCTGGCCCTGGCCACGGGGGGCACCGAGAAGTCCTGGTACCGCTGCGTCTTTCCTTTCGGCATCGTCTCCCTGGTCATCGGCATCGCCGCCACCTGCATCACCTTCACCATCAATGGGCCGCAGATGGACATCGCCAAGGTGGTCTCGGTGGCCACCTTGATCTTTGGGGTGGGGCTGCTGGTGGCGGCCTTGGTCTGCTGGCGGGCCAAGAGAGAGCGGCAGCGCCGGAAGCAGCAAGAAGAGCCTGTCCCCTTGGAGCAGGGAGCGCTATGATCCAGACACCCAAGGTGAAGAAGCCCCAGCCAGAAGACCCATGGCCGGAGAGATCCCCCCCTTTTTCTTGTACCCCGTGGCAGAATGAGGGGAGTGGAGGAGGGGGCCTCAAGGGGGCCTCCAGTGCTTTGGAGAAAGAGGCGTGTGATGGGGGAAACTTTGCCCTCTCTGTGAAGGAAGCAAGGCGAAAAGCGAAGGGCTTCGGACCACCCGAGAAAGAATTCATGATAGATTTTGTGAGTGGGAGAAATCAGTGGCTGGGTGATTTTGCATCCAACTCCTTCCCCACAAAGATTCCCTGACCTTGGGGGGCTTGAAAAGGTTCTCAGCCAAGCAGCTATGAATATCCAGGAATCACTTCCTTGAAGAAGGCACCATCCCAAGCCAAGCAAGGAAGCATGGGCTTCCTCAAAGACACTCTCTGCTTGCCTCCACCACAGCTGTGCACATCACCGGCTCATCGCAGAGATAAAAAATGCTTTTGTTTTTGTTGTGTTTGTTGCCAGATGAAAACCCTGGAGCAGTTCGTGCCAGCTCAGGAGGTCAAAAAGTTTGCAAGCTGGTGCCAGGTGAACTATACGTTCTTGCCTTTGTTTAACCTTTGGGATAAGGAGGATGCTAGAGACTGGGGTTCTGATTGGCAATCGCTGGAATGACACCCCTTTTCTTTGTCGGAAGCCCAGGCCAAAGGAGACAGGATTTTCCTGGTCTTCTCTGCCACCCCACCCTTTACAAGTTAAAATGAAGAACTGCCTTGTCCTCAGATGGGCGACTGCACAGCAGAAGTAAAAAAGCAAGAGAAGTCAAATTGCGTGGAACGTGGGACAACTGAGGCTGTTGCTGAAGACTGTAGGCTGGTACAGCCTTTGCCATGGGGTGGCTTGATTCAGCATCACTAAGGAGTAGAGTTTGTCGGAGGACAAGGAAGAAGGCATTGGCTTGTGCCCTTCAGCTTAAGGCAGTGCATGTTGAGGAACTTTGTAGGTGGTGGAGGTAGCGAGGGCCGAGTTAAGGCAGCACCTGCTTGGGGGGGAGGGTCATGTGCCACCCACCCATGCAATCTGCCTCATGCCTTGGACTGGTGGCGTGGCGGACATATCACCGATGCGTGAATGAGGGGCAAGGCCAGCCGCTGCGGACAGGCACGAATGCTGTCCTGAAAACCTGAATGCTGTCAAAAGTTACGTTTGTGTGGGTTGTCCCGCATCAGGTGCAGGAAGAATTTAAGCCAGTTTGCAACTGCCCCGATTGGGGCAGGAGGGCACTTGAGTCAGGAGCAGGTTTTAGAGGGAGGAGATAGTACGGGTTACAAATAGAGACATAAAAATGTGGAAAAACCCAACAAGTTTCTCGTTCTGTTTTTTGCTTTTGCTCCTTGGAAGCCGCAAGGTCCCAAGCAAAGAATATATCGGCTCCTTGCTGCTCCACACTTTCCCCCAGTATCCCTTTAACCTGACCTCTCTGCTGTTCCCTAACAGGATAGCCGCAATGCACAGCGGTGTTGCCCACCAATTCAAGCCAGGGTTTCCTCCCACCCACCCACCCACCCACACTCTGTTCTCCATTGGGCTCAAGCAACACGGAGGCGCTTTGTAAGCTCGAGGAAAAACAGCTGGTCTCTGACTTCCCCCGCACCTGGAGTCCATCCACTTACGCACATGCAGCTGGAACGAAGTGAAATTGGACTCTTTGTAAGCCTAGAAGACAGAAAGGAGCAGCCCGCTGTCAGGACAGGCATGGGGAAGGGGGGGCATGAAGCTGAGAACGCAGGATGGACACATACATCACGTTCCTGGCTGCGCACTTTGGGGCATGTTGGCCAGTCCTCAAGGGACCCTGCTGTGAATGGCCAGATGTAACATATGTGGGAATGTGAACTAGGCTGGGCAGGAAGGAAAGCAGACACAAAGCACCAACCCTTTTGGGGCTCATGCACATGGCGTGGTTGGACCGTCGAGAGCAAGTGTGGTCACCATCTGTTCTTTGGGGGGGCACTCTGTCCAACAGGCTGTAGTCAGGGGGGCTAGAAATGTGCTTACTGCTCGTATTTAAGGGCTGATTAGAGTCAATGGGCTTCGATGTAAAGTGGGCGCCATCGGATCAGCACCAGTAAACGGGTTGCTGAGGCCCTGAGACAAACCTCCACAGAGGGTCCCTTATATAACATCCCCCTAGATGCTTCGTCAGGTGCTGGCACTTCCACCAGTACTGAGGATTCAGGGGTTGACCCAGTTAGATAGGCTAACTGATGGACATGAGCCCCCACCTGGGCAGCCCCTGATGCACCTCTGTGCCTGAGAGCAAGTCTTGACATTTTTAGAAAATTGTGTATTTACATCGTGACATCACTGGGCATGATATGCCAAGCAGAAAAGGCCAGGTCCCTGCCCCAAAGAGCTTACCCATAAAACATCTAAAAGGTCAGACAAGAGGGGAAGGGAAAGACGATATGGTAATCTTTATTTGATTTCAGTAGGGGGGGCCAGTGGGAGATGAGGACAGTAAGGTTAACTTTGCAACAGCTAATTTGCATCTGTGTTTCTCCATTATGTGCAGTTAGTTCTCACTTACAGGCAGAGGTATTTGTTATTCATTTAACTCAGAAGTAAGCCCATTGTGTTTTGTTAAACGTGGGCTGTAATCCTGTCTTACCCATCAGAAGCAAGCACCTCTAAACAGGCTAGGCCTCTCATTCAGATTGTGCGTACA
>NC_089833.1:7859357-7971857 GCF_035046505.1 Tiliqua scincoides | reverse complement strand
ATTAACTGCCTGTCGCATGAAGGAACAGAGGGCTGTTATAAGGGTCGGTAGAGGCTATATCTATGTCAATCTCATTGCACATTCAATACATGATCCTGTTGTGATCAGTGATCAATACATGATCAGTGGCCTGATCCTATTGGCCACTTCCATTGTTGGCACAAGTATTCTGCCAGTAGCGACTTCCTTATGGGAGTTTCAGAAGAGTCCCCAGCAGCATGGGAAACCTACCCTGCACGTGCCCGATCTTGTCTGATTCTCAGAAGCTAAGACTGAAGGTTACCAACCATCTCCCTATACTGAACACTATCTCCTGATCTTGTCTGATCTCGGAAGCTAAGCAGGGTCAGGCCTGGTTAGTACTTGGATGGGAGACCACCTGGGAATACCTGGTGCTGTAGGCTTATACCATAGTCTTTCGAGACTGAAGGTTGCCAACCATCTCCCTATACTGAACACTATCTCCCAATCTCGTCTGATCTCAGAAGCTAAGCAGGGTCAGGCGTGGTTAGTACTTGGATGGGAGACCGCCTGGGAATACCGGGTGCTGTAGGCTTATACCAGAGTCTTTTGAGACTGAAGGTAGCCAACCAACACTTGTGGAACAGTGGCAGGGAGGCTGTAGTGGCCTTGCACGTGGTGGCAGGACCAGTCCAACAACTCAGGTAAGCGGGCAGAAGAGGTGGGCAGGGCACTGGGCAGAATGCAGCGGGGAGGAGGGCGGATTGGGTGAGGGAAGAGGGTGGGTTCGGCAGCATCAGCGGCCACAAACCTGCTTCCTGGGCCCAACCTCTTGGCTTGGGAGCATGCAGATCCTGCACCAGCAATTTCGCAGGCACAGATCCAAGTGGACTTCTCTGTGCCACAGACCTCTGGGAATCCACCCCCTCTTACAGGGATGCAGGTTGAGTCATTTTGGCACAGCTGCACCAACAAGGCGGGGGAAGCATGAGGTTGGACTGTAAGTAAAATTATGGACATCATTCATGAACTTAGCCCCGTGTTGTTCAATGGGCCTTCTCTCAGGTATAGAATTGCAGCCTCAAGTACCTAGATACCAGGAATCATTAATGAGGTTGTAAAAGACATCAGTGTAAAACCTTTGGGGGAGGGGGGGCATCCAGGCAAGAAACCACAAAAAAAAAAAAACCACCATGTTATTATTTCTGTTCTGGCTGTGAACTGAGCAAACTCTAAGACTTTGGATCAAATAGTGTGATCAAAAATGCCTAGACTCATCCTGTGGTTGTTTTTTTTTGTGTTTGTTTTTTTTTGTGGCTGGGGGGGTCTTTTTAATGAATAGAGCATGTGGGGGAGACAAAAAGGGCTGAAATGGTTGCAGGACATGTAGAGGGGGCCCACTGGAATCTTTTATCCCATTAAAAATGCCACACACAGGAGGCATAATCAGGATTGGAACTGCAACGGGGACAAATACGAAAGCCCCCCTAACTCTCCCTGCGATTTTGCACCATTTCATTCCCTTGCCAGTGTTCTATTCACTGAAAAGAAACAAAAAAATCACAAAGTGTCATGTGTGTGGGATCCGGGCTAGATTGAGCCTTGGTGGGCTAAAAGACAGCATCCACAGACTCGCCAGCAGAGAACCACAGAACTGAGATGGACAGCAGCTTCCCTAGATGAGAATACCCTTTGTAAAAAGATGCTTTTGGAAGCCAGGTGTCATTGTCCTTACGTTCCAGGTGCCCAGTTTTAGGGCAGGAGTTTTCTGTTTTCTGTTGCATGGTGCAGAGTTGTCGAGTTCTATGGAGAACTCGTGCAAGGAAAGCGCCCTACAGGTAGACCACAGCTGCGATACAAGGACATCTGCAAGAGGGATCTGAAGGCCTTAGGAGTGGACCTCAACAGGTGGGAAACCCTGGCCTCTGAGCGGCCCGCTTGGAGGCAGGCTGTGCAGCATGGCCTTTCCCAGTTTGAAGAGACACTTGGCCAACAGTCTGAGGCTAAGAGGCAAAGAAGGAAGGCCCATAGCCAGGGAGACAGACCAGGGACAGACTGCACTTGCTCCCAGTGTGGAAGGGACTGTCACTCCCGGATTGGCCTTTTCAGCCACACTAGACGCTGTGCCAGAACCACCTTTCAGAGCGCGATACCAGAGTCTTTCGAGACTGAAGGTTGCCAATATATATAGCTTTTGGAAGCATTTTGCCTGGGGCCTAGGGCTTAATGTCACTCATAGCCCTGGGGCCAGCAGGTAAGGAACTTTGAGTCAGCAGTCACCTGTTAACTGGGCACTTACCAGACAGTCACTTCCCCAGGAGGGCAGGATGTGACTTGCCTCTGAAAAGAGACAATGGATAGAAGACCATTCCCTGGAGGGCACATTTGCTGTTTTCTGGGAAGTGACAAACCCAGCATGCTCCCCTGGCAATCTCACAGCCAGTCTTAGTTGTTAGGCAGCTGGGTTAAGAGTTTGCCCAAATTCTCTCCCAGTTTTTATTTTTTCATTTTTTTTTTGCTTGCTTTTTTTCTTTTTTTCTCAGGCAGACAAGTGAGAAAGGTTCATTTCGGCTATTTGGGGGGGGCATTGCATGGGTTCTGCCTCCTAAGGCAGGGTGGGTATTGATCAAGGGTTGGTGGCCTTGTGGCATAAGCAGGCCCACTTGCAGCCTCCCCAGCCCCCAGAAGGCCTAAAAAATCACTTCCGATTTTCGGTGAAAACTGAAATTGATAGCCACATTGGGGGGTGGGGGACATTTTGAGGTCCTTGCCTCAGGTGGCACAGGGGCCAAGATCACAATTGACCAGATCAACAATTTGCCTCAGCCTCCACCACCACCACCCCCCCAGCAATCTGATGCCGACACAGTACACAAACAATTCTAACAAGTGCTGTTACCCTGCACATGCCCAATCTCGTCTGATCTCGGAAGCTAAGCAGGGTCAGGCCTGGTTAGTACTTGGATGGGAGACCGCCTGGGAATACCAGCTGCTGTAGGCTTATACCATAGTCTTTCCATGCCCGATCTCGTCTGATCTCGGAAGCTAAGCAGGGTCAGGCCTGGTTAGTACTTGGATGGGAGACCGCCTGGGAATACCAGCTGCTGTAGGCTTATACCATAGTCTTTCCATGCCCGATCTCGTCTGATCTCGGAAGCTAAGCAGGGTCAGGCCTGGTTAGTACTTGGATGGGAGACCACTTGGGAATACCGGGTGCTGTAGGCTTATACCATATTCTTTCGAGACTGAAGGTTGCCAACCATCTCCCTATACTGAACACTATCTCCCGTTCTTGTCTGATCTCAGAAGCCAAGCAGGGTCAGGCCTGGTTAGTACTTAGATGGGAGACCGCCTGGGAATACTGGGTGCTGTAGGCTTATACCATAGTCTTTCGAGACTGAAGGTTGCCAACCATCTCCCTATACTGAACACTATCTCCCGATCTTGTCTGATCTCAGAAGCCAAGCAGGGTCAGGCCTGGTTAGTACTTGGATGGGAGACTGCCTGGGAATATTGGGTGCCATAGGCTTATACCATAGTCTTTCGAAGGTTGCCAACCATTTTCTCAACCTCTGTTCAGAGAGCATCCCCAATCAGGTGGATACTCAAGGATGGGCAGCAGTGAGTATAGCACCTGCTTTGAATGAAAGTGGTCCCACGTTGAGGCCTTGCAACATCCCCAGGTGGGCGCAGGAAAGAAAGCTGCCTAAAGCTCCAGGGAGCAGCTGCCAGTCCGTGTTGACAGTGCTGAGCTAGATGGGTTAAGGGCCTGACTCAGAGAAGGGAACTTCATGGTAGGAAGCCCAGTGGTACAACACCTATTTTGTACGCAGAAGTTTCTGCGTTCCACGTTCAGTTCCAGGCAGTGGCTTAGCTAGAGGGGGTGCAAAGCTATAAGTTTTGCAGGGAGCCTCACCGCGCCATGCAAGCGGCCCTTCCCTTTGGAGCTATTCTGGGCCACAAGAGCAAAATGGAGGCAAAACTTAGTGCTTTGCATATCTCTAGCTATGCTACTGATTCCAGGCCTCTCCAGATCAGGCTGAGAAGACCCAGGCCTGAAACTTTGGCTGCCAGCCTTCAAAACTTTGCAGAGATTAAAAATTTCTTTTAAGAGCAGTCTTCAAAAGCATCTCCAGGCGTCGTTCCTCCCCACTTTGCTCATGTGGTGCAAGGCACTAAAAAAGCCAGAGCTGGATGCATCAATGCTGTAATTCAGTACACGGTGTCATCCTTGAATGCCATGTGTTCCCCAGCACCCTCTCCAGCACCCCAAAAAAGTTCTCATCGCATACAGAGTTACTGTGGGAATCTGACGCACATCTCCTAAGATGAATTATTGCTGGGGACGCTGCAGTTCATCCTTCCCAGGAACAACAAAACTTTGAAGAGCTTAATCATTTTTTAAACAGCCATCTTGAAAAGCATCTCTGGGCGTCATATGCCTTCCTGCTCGGTTCATGTTGTGCAAAGGACTTGAAAAATCGGCCGTGCCCTAATTGGAAATCTCACTGCTCAGGGCCTCCCTGCAAAACGTTCAGAAACTACAGCAGGAGCTCAGCTCCTTCACTGCCCTGTCAGGAGAAATGTGCCAAACTCATTGCTGAAATCCTTTTCTGTGGTTTCTTGTTTGCGCTTTTCAGAGATGTCAATCAAGTGAGCAACTCAAAAGTACAATCGGTAAAAATGTCTGATTGACAAGGCTCACGCAATAGACACATTCCAGAGTGAAGAGTAAGAGTAAGTAAAGAGTAAGTCAAAAGAGAAGCTTGCTTTTATTCTAAGGCTGCAATCCTAACCACACTTTCCAGAGAGTAAGCCCCATTGAAAAAAAAAAATAGGACTTACTTCTGAATAGACCTGGTTAGGATTGTGCCCTAAAAATGTTATTCATTTTAACATTTGGGCAGGAGGTCTGGTCTAGAGGGTAGAGCCTCCATTTGCCTGAAGATAACATCCGAAGGTCGCCAGTTCGAAGCCACCGGCACCGTGCGACCTTGAAGCAGCTGACAAGCTGAGCCGAGTTATTCCATCTGCTCTGAGCGTGGGAGGATGGAGGCCAGAATGTGAAACCAGACCAAGAAAGTAACACCTGAATGTTGTGGTTCTTGTAAGATAGAACATTCTTTCAAATTGTAAAAATCCCTATGGGGATTTAATAAGCCTGCCTATGTAAACCGCCTTGAATAAAGTCTTGAATAAAGACCAAGAAAGGCGGTATATATACTTATTGGCAACCTTCAGTCTCGAAAGACTATGGTATCGCGCTCTGAAAGGTGGTTCTGGCACAGCGTCTAGTGTGGCTGAAAAGGCCAATCCGGGAGTGACAATCCCTTCCACACCGGGAGCAAGTGCAGTCTGTCCCTGGTCTGTCTCCCTGGCTATGGGCCTTCCTTCTTTGCCTCTTAGCCTCAGACTGTTGGCAAAGTGTCTCTTCAAACTGGGAAAGGCCATGCTGCACAGCCTGCCTCCAAGCGGGCCGCTCAGAGGCCAGGGTTTCCCACTTGTTGAGGTCCATCCCTAAGGCCTTCAGATCCCTCTTGCAGATGTCCTTGTATCGCAGCTGTGGTCTACCTGTAGGGCGCTTTCCTTGCACGAGTTCTCCATAGAGGAGATCCTTTGGGATCCGGCCATCATCCATTCTCACGACATGACCAAGCCAACGCAGGCGTCTCTGTTTCAGCAGTGAATACATGCTAGGGATTCCAGCACGTTCCAGGACTGTGTTGTTTGGAACTTTGTCCTGCCAGGTGATGCCGAGGATGCGTCGGAGGCAGCGCATGTGGAAAGCGCTCAGTTTCCTCTCCTGTTGTGGGCGAAGAGTCCATGACTCGCTGCAGTACAGAAGTGTACTCAGGACGCAAGCTCTGTAGACCTGGATCTTGGTATGTTCCGTCAGCTTCTTGTTGGACCAGACTCTCTTTGTGAGTCTGAGTCAAGGAGCCCTTGACTCAATTGCTTTGCTGAGTCTTCCACGTGCGCGGCTCGAGTGTACACAAATATTATTATTATTATTATTATTATTATTATTATTATTATTATTATTATTATTATTATTATTCAGTTATGTAGATACAGTCGGTTTTCTTTACATGCAAATTTGCTACCCACGAATTCACTTATCTGCTCAGGGCTACCTACCTCTCCTTATCTGCGTAATAAATGTTATCCACTAATACTGTGCTAGTGCACTGGGGGGGGGGGCTTGGCACAGCTACAAGTAGACAGGTAGGCAGACGGGGGCAAGAGAGACTGCAAGAAGAGATGGAGAATTGTCAGACATATTTGACTTCCAGACTTGCCCCACTATCTTGGGAACTTCAGCTGAACCTTCACAACCCTGGCAACAGTGAGAGGTCTGTGGAAGGCTAACCGAGGACTGCTCCTTCTGCCCTACCTCAGCCAAAGAAAATATCAGACCTCCCATCCTTTGTCCAATGGTCATTGGTTCTTTCAGAGGTAGACAAGACAGCCTGCTCCCGCATCCCACCTCCTATTCGTTGCAAAAGCAAACATTAACACTTCCCTGCTTCCTGGCTAGAACTGTCCTGCTGCTCGCCCGGTCTGAACGATGGCCCCATGAGGTCTTTCATGCCATGAAAACAGTAAGCAAGCACAGCTAGACAAGCCTGTGTACGTGGGGATGCATGCTGAGTCAAGGAGCCCTTGACTCAATTGCTTTGCTGAGTCTTCCACGTGCGCGACTCGAGTGTACACAAGTCAGCAAAAAACGCGCATTTTCGCAACTCTGACTCGAGTCACCTGACTCGAGTCCCCATCCCTGGGATTTACTCCCAGATCAGAGAGAAAGCAGATGGCAGCAAGGAGTGCTTCCTTCTCTACAACGGACAGAGAATGGCAGCACATCTCACATGCAGTGGGCTGCTTGTTCAGTCTTTCCCCGAGGTGGGTGGGAGTGCTGGTGTACCATATACAGAGCTCCTGGACTCCATTTCAGGTATATCTGCACTGACACTAATCTGATCACAACAGTGGCCTTGTTCTTCTGAAGATGCCCGCTGCTGGCTGATTGGCAAGATCTACATAATCTTTTGTCCTCCATCTCCAGTTGGCTTGGATACAAATAGAGCTGGCAAATGGATGAAGATTTAAAAAGCTTGGGCTGGCAGCTGCACTTTCTGTTTACCCACCTAGTAATATGCTTTAATAGCACTTCCAGACATGCACTATTAAGGTGGTCATGTCTATTGGATGGGCTATTTTCGTCTTCATGTGCTGTAGACAGGCAAACAGAGAGAGAGAGAGAGAGAGAGAGAGAGAGAGAGAGAGAGAGAGAGAGAGAGATTCTATGAGTCATCTGTGTTCCTGCCATTCTTCTATGACCTGCACAGGTCAGTTTGTTTTCAATCAAGTCTCCTTACATTTTTTTACCTGCCTCCCATCCTGCACAGGTTTTGTGCTCAGGGTATGATGACAACCTGTGAATAACCCCGTTGCTCATACATTAAGGCTATCCTCACACTTATGAGGGCATCTGTGGTGTAGAAAGGGTGCATACCCTGAAATCTGAACTCTCCGGGGATGCCTCTCTATCTCTTAGACCAGGGGTGTCCAAAGTTTTTGGCAGGAGGGCCACATCATCTCTCTGACACTGTGTTGGGAGCCGGGGGTGGGGAGGGGAAATAATTAATTTACATTTAAAATTTGAATAAATTTACATAAGTTTACATAAATGACTATATTAAAGATGCACTTATATGAATGATTGAAGTTCTTGAAATAGCTCAAGGCCTATAAAAGGCCTTGCACAAAGCAAGACTGGCTTTTCCTTTGCTGCTGCTACTGCATCACAGATGTGAAACAGCAAGCAGTGGAGGAAGCCCTCATCCCACAGCTCACAGGAGAGGTCAAACAGTCGCCCTCACGCTGAGAGCAGATCCATAGGACCAGTGCGGGCTCCAACAAATCTCCGGAGGGCCAGAGGCTCATTGGAGACTGGGGACTCCCTGAGGGCCGCATTGAGAGGCCTCGAGGGCCGCAAGTGGCCCCAGGGCTGGGGTTTGGGCACCCGTCTTAGACTAAGCTTCACTCCACTTACAGAATGAACACAACAATCCTTCCTGCATGCAGAAACCTAGCACACCTTGGCCCAAATTCCTGGATGAACTCCTCCCTGCAGTTTCATGCAGGTGTTAAAGAGCATGGAGGACAAAACAGAACTCTGAACTCCAAAGGTGAACGGATTGGACAATAATCCCCCATCATCATCTTCTGGGTATGAACAGGAACCAAGCAACACCCTGCCTATTTGTCCCAGAGCAATATCAACAGCGAGTGAGAGGTCCAGGAGAATCAACACACCACCCTCTCTCTGTCTATCTGCCCATGTAGGTCATCCACCAAGATGTCCTCTGTCCTCAAATCCATCCAGAAGATAGATTGAAACAGGTTCCAAAAATGGGTCCGGTGGCATGCTTTCTCTCCCCCTACAACCTACTATTAGCTTCCCCATCCTCTCTAATTTTGCCAGTGAGCAGAAAACATGAACACAGTAATTAAGCAACATGCAATTAAACAAACAAAAAAAAAGACTCTGTAGCCCTGTGGAGCAAAAACACCAGCTAGCTTAACCAACCAGGACTGATGATCTGACACTTGTCCTCCTACTTTCTTGAGATGCAAGATCTCTTTTGGATGGGAAGCTTCTCTTCTTAAATGCCAAGCCAGCTCATCTTGGATTATGTCATCCCTTTAGATTGGAGGGACCAGAAATGGAAGGAGGCTTACTGAGAGTAAGGCAGAGAATATGGTGAATGTTCAGAGCTCAGTGATCGTCTGAAAGACTATGATAGAGGTGATCAGGCAGGGATTGTGCTGGAGGGAGTTCCACAACATGGGTATGTCTTTGAAAATGCTCTGCCATGAGTCCCCCAACAGCCTCACCTCAGCCAGCAAAATAACCTGGAGTAGTGCCTCCCTGTATTGGAAACGCACAAGATCTCTCGAGGAGATAGGGTATGGTGTCAACAGTGGCCCTTTGCTCTGGCAAGCCTGGGAAGCATGGGGTTAACAGCAGGGCCTCAGAATGCAGTGAGTGTGCTGTTGTATTGGAATTGTGGAAGATCTGGTGAGGAGGTAGATGTGGTGTCAGCAGTGGCCCCTTTAAGGGTAAGGCCTGGGCATCCAGCAGAGTGTGCTGCACAGCTGCAGCCACTTGAAGGCGATAGGGCCCTCAGGGATATAAGAGCACCTGAGGCAGGAAGGGTTTGTGGGTTGTAGAAGGAGTGCAGGTTGGAGAGGAGATGAGTGACTGGGCTTATTGAATTTGGAATCTGACTGTGGACTGTGACTTGGCTTAATGACTTTGGACTTTGACTTGGCTACTCTGACTGATTTGACTGACTACCTGGAATCTGACCTTGGACTGTGACTTGGCTTGTTGGCTCTGGACTCTGATTTGGCAACTCTAACTGATTGGACTGACTTACTTGGAATCTGTGGACTGGGACTGGACTCTGACTTTTGCTTGCCGCACTTGTGAGTTTAACAAGGGAAACTAATCAGCCTTAAGTGGGCACGAGGCCCAGTGGATTGGGATTTGGCAGAACAGCTGTACACCTGCAGCCACTTGAAGGCAACAGGGATAAAAACAGCACCTGGAGGAGAGAGAGAGAGAGGGTGTTGGTGTAGAAGGAAGGAGCTTGGAGAGTCTGAGAGAGCAGGAGGAAGGAGCATGGAGGAAAGAACATAAGAACATAAGAACATAAGAACAGCCCCACTGGATCAGGCCATAGGCCCATCTAGTCCAGCTTCCTGTATCTCACAGCGGCCCACCAAATGCCCCAGGGAGCACACCAGATAACAAGAGACCTCATCCTGGTGCCCTCCCCTACATCTGGCATTCTGACTTAACCCATTCCTAAAATCAGGAGGTTGCGCATACACATCATGGCTTGTACCCCATAATGGATTTTTCCTCCAGAAACTCGTCCAATCCCCTTTTAAAGGCATCTAGGCTAGACGCCAGCACCACATCCTGTGGCAAGGAGTTCCACAGACCGACCACGCGCTGAGTAAAGAAATATTTTCTTTTGTCTGTCCTAACCCGCCCAACACTCAATTTTAGTGGATGTCCCCTGGTTCTGGTATTATGTGAGAGTGTAAAGAGCATCTCCCTATCCACTCTGTCCATCCCCTGCATAATTTTGTATGTCTCAATCATGTCCCCCCTCAAGCGTCTCTTTTCTAGGCTGAAGAGGCCCAAACGCCGTAGCCTTTCCTCATAAGGAAGGTGCCCCAGCCCCGTAATCATCTTAGTCGCTCTCTTTTGCACCTTTTCCATTTCCACTATGTCTTTTTTGAGATGCGGCGACCAGAACTGGACACAAGAGGATGGACAGATGGGCTAGCTAGCTGGCTAATGGTCTGGCTAGCTGACTGATGGACCAACTGACTGACTGGAAACTGCTGGAACAGAGACTGTGTAGGGCTGCCATGCTCAAGAGCTGCTGAGGACCAAGGTACTGCTATGGTGGCCAGAGAAGGTGGGAGACAGGAGAAAGGAGGACTTCTGCAGGTTGAACAGGCAAGCTACCTTGGTGGTGGGGTCCAGTAGTGTTCCAGCGCAGGACTAGTGCCATTGTTGGGGAAAGAAGGGAAACTAATTAGCTTAAAGTGGGCATAAGTTTTAAAGACAAAGCTTGGAATGGGCATTTGGAAAAACACTCCCTAAGTGACCTCAGTGAGGAGGCAGATTCATGCAATGGTCCTTCAGGCACAATTATGGAACTCAATTCAGAGGAGTTCTGTTGTGCCTGAAAACATGTGGCTGTTCCTTCTCGCTCTAATTGATTTTAATTTCTCTTGGAGTTTTATGGATTTGGTGGTTATGCCTGGGTTTGTTTTGCTGCGGCCTTGTCTGTCTGGGTTGCATCCAAAGGAAATTAGCCCTTCGAGTCCACTGAAATAAACAGAACTTCACTTACTCAGAGCTAACTTGTCTCCTTGACGTCAGCGGGGCTCAGCCATCACTCGGTTTCTTTGGATATAACCCAGTGTTTCTAATTGCTTTGATAGGAGTTCTGGTTGAGAGTACGCAGACAGCTTTGTGCGCATTTTAATTTAGAAAAGGGATGTATAAATACATTCCATCAACAAAGACCCCAGACCCAAGGCATTGAGGGTTTTGAGAGTCACAACCAGCACCATGAATTGGGCTGCCATCTAGGAAGTGGGTCCATGATCCCTTGAGGAGATGGGGTGTGGTGTGTCAACAGTGGCCCCTTGCTCTGGAAGGCCTGGGAAGCATGGAGTTAACAGCAGTGCCTTTCTCCATGAAACCGAAGCCTCTACACTGTGTGCTGGGCAAGTGTCCTGTCCAGCAAACTGACCGAAATGGCCACTCAAGCCTTCATCCATCCACTTATCCACCTCCACTCCTCCGCCTCGCACCACTCCCTGAATTCAAAAAGGGAGAGTGGAAAGGAGCAGAAGAGGCAGTGGGGAGGAGAGTGGTAGGCTAGAATGTCCTTGGTGCTAATCAGGAAGTGTTTGTGCGTGTCTTTCCCCCAAGCCGCCCATGCATCTGAAGCATCGAAACTGTGCACAGGGGTGCCTTGTCCATGAGGTCCACTGAGGCAGTCACACTGGCTCAGCAGCCTTTGACCAGAGATAAGCCACATGCCAAGAGCAGCGCCCCCCCTTTTTTTTTCAAAGCTGATCCTGGGCTGCAAGTGGGCTGATCCACTGGAAATGTTTTCTGAGGAGCCTTGCTGCCCCCTAAATGTTTGCACCCTTGGGTCTTCCTTGTTGCCTGGAGGAGGCTTTGCCATGGAAAGGAGGCTGAAATATAAACAGCAACCGCTGGAGAAAGGAAAACCTTAGCCGCTAAATGCCACACATGGCACAGTATTTCAGCAATGGGGGCCACGGATCAAGCTTGCAGAACATGACTCTGGAATTTCATAAGTCTCTTCAGAAGGAAAAGGAAAGATATATTTAGGTCTCAGCTCTTCTGGGAATGCCCCAAACCAGTTGGGAACTGACAGCCCAAACCTATCCACACTTTCCTAGGAGTAAGCCCCATTGACACTAATGAGACTTACTTCTGAGTTGACATGCATAGGATTGGGCTGACAATTGCATAAACTCTCAGTTTTCACTTACTTCCCTGTTTACCTTCACTCTCTCTGCAAATAAATAAACTTCTGTGTGTGTGTGTGTGTCCTGGAGATCACTTGAAAGACGTTACTACACCTGATTGATCACTGCATCCACTCAAAGTTTAAAACCTTGTATGCTGGGATGCTTTTTCGTTTGTTTACATCTAAAAAGTGAGATATAAATGTTTTAAATAGAAGAAACAGCTACTTGTTAATTTTGTATTTTAAAATGCGTCTATACATGTTTAAATGCAACATTTTCTCCTAAAATATTCTGTCCTGCATCACTGGGCATGCAGTACAATCCGATGCATGTCTACTCAGAAGTAAGTAAAAATTCCCATTGAGTTCAACAGAACTTACCCTCGGGTAAGTATATATAGGATTGCATCCTTCGTTTCCTGGTTATCTAAAGTAAGAGGGTGGGTGTATGAGAGGGGAAGAGAGAGATGGAGCAAACACATAGCAGCTTATCTAGCTTCACCCCAGAGATTTCATTGAGGACTAGGAAATCTTAACCCTAGTTCCTGCCATGATCCTGATTTGTGGGAGGCTGGTCTACCTTCTGTTTACCCTGGATAAAGCTCCTGTGGGAGGGAGGGGAGACCACTTGCATGATACGTTGAAAATTTTGCAAGGATACCATTAAGGCGCATGCCAAGATCTTCAAGAGTTATAAGGAAGTGAAGAAGACTCACATGTGGCTTTAAAAAAAAAAAATTATTGCACACACAACTATGTTTCAAGTTTGGATGCCATCCTTCCTCCAAGGACCTCTGCATGGCAGGAGGTCTGGTCTAGAGGGTTGAGCCTCCATTTGCCTGAAGATAACAACCGAAGGTCGCCAGTTTGAAGCCGGCACCGTGCGACCTTGAAGCAGCTGACAGGCCTGATGCTGCTTAGCTTCCGAGATCAGACGAGATCGGGCAGGGAAAGACTATGGTATAAGCCTACAGCACCCAGTATTCCCTGGCATTCTCCCATCCAAGTACTAACTGGGCCTGACCCTGCTTAGCTTCCAAGATCAGACAAGATCAGGCATGGGCAGGAGGTCTGGTCTAGAGGGTTGAGCCTCCATTTGCCTGAAGATAACATCCGAGGGTCGCCAGTTCGAGGCCACCGGCACCGTGAATGGCGAGACCTTGAAGCAGCTGACAAGCTGAGCTGAGCTATTCCATCTGCTCCGAGCGTGGGAGGATGGAGGCCAGAATGTGCGACCAGATCAGGGAAGAAACATCTGAATGTTGTGGTTTCTTGAAAGATAGAAACCTTCTTTCAAATTGTAAAAATCCCTACAGGATTTAATAAGCCTGCCTATGTAAACCGCCTTGAATAAAGTCTAAGGAGAAATCTGAGGACCAAGAAAGGCGATATAGAAATACCTGTATTCTTATTATTATTTATGGCACATCTGGGGGCTGCCTATCTTTGCAACATCCCCATGAAGGACAGTAGGAAGAGAGAGGGCAAGGGTGATGGCTACCTAGTGAGCATTGTGGCTGAAGAAGTACCTTTGGCATGAAGCAGGCATGCGTTTAGCCCTTTCAGCATGGCTGGCATGCACGGATTGTGGAGATTGCTTCAGGACTCTGGAGCAAATATGAACTCTCCATCTCAAATCTTGACAGAAAACCATCAGCTTTATTCTTGGCATCCACTCTAGCTCTGGCCTCCTTCTTCTCAACCCCTTTTGACTTCCTTCATTCTGTGCATCCGCTTTCCATGGGATCTGGAATCCATCTATGCATACTTATCACCAGTCTGATTTTTTTTTTCCTCTTGAGATTTCTTTCTTTCAAAAAAAAACTCAGGCCCAAAGCGGTCCTTGAAACAGCCCTGCGAAGTTGCTGAGTTTCAAATATTGACATCGACGGGTGGGCGAGTAAGAAATCTAACCAAAAAAAATGGCAATAAAAATAGTGTTGACATTTTGAACACAGGCTGCCAGAAGTTGTGAAGTCTTTATGATTTTCCTGTTTGAGGGACGCTTTGGGGGGGGGGGAGAGCAAAACCAGATTTGGGAGATTTCTAGGGTATCTTTCAAGGAGTGGATGGAAAGAATGAAGAAGCCAGAAGAAACAGACCCAAGCTAGGACAGACAGTGGTGTATCTAAGGGGGTGCAAGAGATAGTAATCGCACTGGGTAACAAGCTTTAGGGGGGGGCAACAAGCTGAGCTTGAGGCTAGCGGCCAAAATTGAGAAAACCATGGTATGTACGAATAAGTTCTGACATTGCAGCAGTCATGCAGGATGTTGAGGACCCTACAGCATCCCCCAGGCACCTGCTTATAGAGCATTGTGCGCAACCATTGCCCACTATCACCTGACTAGAGGTCAGGGGTCACTCCAGCCAAGTGGGCCTCTAACACCACCTTTGCTTGTAGGTAAATGCAATTGTTACATTGGAGGAGAACAATGCGATGCATGTAGGAGCCCCGTCTGGTCCATTGGTCCATGTGCTCCAAATAACTGATTTTCGAACATGCTGGACGCATTCTCGGCATCACCTGGCAGGACAAAGTTCCAAACAACACAGTCCTGGAACGTGCTGGAATCCCTAGCATGTATGCACTGCTGAAACAGAGATGTCTGCATTGGCTCAGTCATGTCGTGAGAATGGATGATGGCCGGATCCCAAAGGATCTTCTCTATGGAGAACGTGCAAGGAAAGCGCCCTACAGGTAAACCAAAGCTGTGATACAAGGACATCTGCAAGAGGGATCTGAAGGCCTTAGGAGTGGACCTCAACAAGTGGGAAACCCTGGCCTCTGAGCGGCCCGCTTGGAGGCAGGCTGTGCAGCATGGCCTTTCCCAGTTTGAAGAGTCACTTGGCCAACAGACTGAAGCTAAGAGGCAAAGAAGGAAGGTCCACAGCCAGGGAGACAGACCAGGGCCAGACTGCACTTGCTCCCGGTGTGGAAGGGATTGTCACTCCCGAACTGGCCTTTTCAGCCACACTAGACGCTGTTCCAGAACCACCTTTCAGAGCGCGATACCATAGTCTTTCGAGACTGAAGGTTGCCAATAACAAGGGGGCAGCACAGATTCTTATTTACTGGTGGTGTGCATTCCTGAAAATCAAGACCCTTGATCCAAGCCAAGTAGATCTCTCAGTGTGATTCTGCTGAGCATCTCTCAAATCTTCCCTTGCCATCGCCCCGGATGGTTTCATGGGGCAATCTTATTTAGAGCCTTATATTCGGAAAGTGACGTCCGGGCGCTAAGCACTGCTTGTGTGGCAGGTATTTCACAAGCGTCAGTCAGACTATTGAGTTTCAAGCACAGAGCCCCACCGAGCAAGTCTTCTGTTCCGGTTTTGCATTACGCATAAGGCCATTAAGTTGACCCTGGAGAAAACTCCAACAGGTGCTTTTGGAAAAGCATGTTGTTCTCTGCAGAGGGGAATTTGCAAAGTTCATTCACCTCGCTTAGCACCATCAACATTTCAGCTCTAACTGTGGCAGCCTTCGTGCTCTCTGGGTGTATGGATTATTTAGTTTAATTGTTGAGGTCATGAATTGTGGATGAAAAGCTTCTACCAGAAAGCTCCTGGTAGTGTTGAAAGAGCCAAATTCGCAGGATTGGAAGTCCTCTTTCTTGTACCTACCATAGAGATAAACCACACATGGAAGACTACTAGGGAAAATAATCATAATTTTTTTTCTTCTTTCCAACTTCTTTCCAAATCTACTTTTCCTGTACTTTCCAGGATCAAATTCTGGGAAGAAGATAAGTCCTTCAACGTTGGAGCGCAACTAAGCCGGGGCTAGTAATGACTGGCTAGTTCCCAAATGGTCACCACCAAGAAATCTCTCCCTCCAGTATTCAGAGTTATTTTGCTCTTTAAAAAAAAATTCCCTTTTGTTAATAAGGTGACACATTAACAGATAAACACACATGCAGAGTTTTTTTAAAAAAAGGCGCAAGCCTGCTGGAATCAAAAGACTGATGGCTGAACCAGCTCTCAGTTTGCTGGTGTGTACATACAATATTTCAGACAAAATGGAATGGGGGGAAAAATGGTTGTAAAGTACTGCCATTAACCGGCTGTATAAAAAAATAACATTTTGATTGCTTTGGAGCATGATTGAGGGCTCCTGCTGCCATCTCCTTCCACCTACCAAGAAAAAACAATGAGGTTAGTTCATGAAAAGAAAGCGGGAAGTTCCTAGCGAAGGGGCAGAGAAGGCTGGGAAATGGAAGGCGGGACTGCAATTGGCGTTAATACATTCCAAACTGAAGATAATAATAGAACAGAGTGTGATCTTAAATCTGAGTGCTCTTTACAAAATGTCATAGGCAGATGAGCCTGGATCAAGGCCAAGGGACCAAGAATGACAAGCCTTGTTCTCCGCTGGGAATACTGATTTCCCAAGAGTGGAAACACTTCATTCTGGGAAGCAAGACGGCGCCAGAAGAAAGTGCACAGAGGCCGCTGGCCGAACTCTAGGAGGCCATCATTACTGTGGCAGGCTGTGGAGTGAAGGCAGCCTGGGTTCCATCTGATGCTGCCCGTCTCCACGCTTGTGATGCAACAGCCTGTCCTTCCATGCCCTGGTGATTAATAACCTCCGATCCCGGCACCGGCAGGTGTGCTTGCAGGTTTGGTATCTGAAATCTGCGCCGACAGCCCTGTGATACAAGTGCACAGCATGGGCTCCTTCTCGATCAGGGAAGACTCTGCTTTCTGTCCCTGATGAATCACAGTGTATCACCTTTGCAGATTTGCCACGTTAACCCCCTGATAACTGGGCAAAGAGGGGTATTTTAAAGCAGTGGGTCTCTTACGCTTAATGGGGGAGAGCAACTGTTCTCATTCTCCCCAGCTTCTCAGCCACCCCAACAGTCCCAGTGACTGGTGTTTCGCTTGTGTTTCTTTTTAGTCTGTGATCCCCTTTGGGACAAGGAACAAGATCCTTATCCCTTTTGCTATGTCAAGTTCTGGGTTAATGTGTTTTGTCGAAAAACGGCGCACACTTAATATAGCATTAAGTTGTAAGTGCAAATGGCTAGAGCTGACATTCTTCAGGGTTCAGCTTTCTCCCCAGTTAAATGTCTAGCACAGCCATTTTCAACCACTGTGCCGTGGCACCCTAGTGTGCCGCAAGTGGTCCACTGGTGTGCCACAGGAATTTGGGGGAAGATCATTTATTAGTAGGGCCAATGGGGATGCGAGCCCCCCACTGGCAGCATGGTGTGCCTTGTCAGTTGCCAAAAACCTGATGGTGTGCCTTGACAATTTTAGTGCCTTGTCAGTGTGCCACGAGATGAAAAAGCTTGAAAATCACTGGTCTAGCAGTTAAGTTTCTGAATGGCGTACAGATTCATTCTGTGCAAAGCATGCTTGGCACAAGGGATGTGCCTGGGAACTACAGCCCCATGAAGTGCACTGACTGCAGTATCAGGCCACCCACAAGGCAGTGTCTACACACACAGACACACACAGACACACACACGGAATAATGTGATTCCATCGCCCGCATTTTAAAGAAATAAACAGCTCAATCCCTAAGCATGTGTACTCTGAAATAATTTCTATTGAAGTTAATGAGATCTACTCCTGAGTAAGTGTGTATAGGATTGCAGCCAAAGTCCACTCTGTTTATTTATTTTGCCTGGCTGCAAACTAAAAACTTCCCTGCCTGAGCACTTCCTTGCTGCTTCAGCTCTTCTTACCCTGAAACGAAACTCTCTCATACAACACCGTCTATACCTGCCAGCTGAGGAAAACACTTGATGCGTCTGATAAAGTGGAATCCTGCTGTAATAAGTCTGGTAGTTCTTTAGGTACTTCAAGACCCTTGGCCGTTTTTAGCATGTCTTTTAATACACTTCTCAAGTCACAAATCAGGGCCGGCCCATCCATGAGAGCAACTGAGGCGGTAGCCTCAGGCAGCAGGTGACCACATCCACCCGCCCAAGTGCTGCCACTGCTCCTACTACAGCCAGATGATTCAATCCCTCATGTTGTGCAAAAAAAGAGAGGCGACAGAGAAAAAGAGCTTAATGTGGCCGCAGTAAAATCATGGCTATTAGAATTTCAGATCATTACACTGTTTGAAACTGGATTAAATGTCACGTTGGAAAACTGGTCACTATCACCCACAGTTTCTTAGGACTACCAGCAGCCTCATTGGTCAGTTTTGAGTTAAGAAAAATCTACTTTTTGTTCCATAAGGCAGTTGCGTTTTCCTTTTTTTCTGGTTTTTCAGCTATAACTTTTGGTAGAATACAGATATTTAAGCACGGTTTGTTTCACTGCGTTCTGTGTTAAGTCACACATCAAATGATATATAACATCATGGCATAATTCAAAAACAACAAGTTTTTACCACTTTTGCCAATAGTGGTATCACCCCCCACCCCCAAGTGCATCGCTCGGTGTGGACTGCACCCTCTATTGGCACCACAACAACCCTTAAAAAAAACAAAAAACCTGACTGCATTTCTCTCCTCCTCTCCCAATATTTCCACATCGTTTTCACGTATCCCAAGCAGTTGAAAATTTCAATGTCTGTGACAGTCAAAAGAGAATATTGTACTCCCACTCCGTCTTCCTAATACTGCATCATTCCCTTTTGCGCAGAACCTTATTTCAAAAGCCTATTACAGGCCGGTGCTTTTGACACATGCCTTTTTGAGTGACAAAGTCAGCTTGACCTGAATATCCTTGTATGCCAGGTCAAAGTCGGTGTTATGTATTCCACATTGATAACCCTCACAGTTGCTGCTGAGGCAGGTTCACTGTAGATCAATGAGAAGACAACCCTCTTCTTTTGTGGGAAGCATTGTCACCTTTCATAGCCTCGATCAGCTGCAGCCATTCTCAAGGCACTTCTTGCTACCCGGTAATTTGCCTGGCCAATTGTGACTGGACGTCACAGTACATTCCGAAGAGGCAGCAAAAACCACAGAGAGCCTTGTGCCATCTCTAAACACCAGCAAAATTATTGTGGTGTGGGCCATTGTCCATAAGAGCTTATTTCATTCCATGCTCTTAGTCCTGGTCTTAAAATGATGCACCTCCCACAGGTGTATGAGGAGTCTGCAGAACTTGATCCGGGCCAAGGGTGATCCCAGACCAAGGGTGCAATCCTAACCAACTTTCCAGCACTGGCATAGCAGTGTGAATGGGATGTGTGCTGCATCCTGCAGTTGGGGGGCAGTCATGGAGGCCTCCTCAAAATAAGGCAATGTTTGTTCCCTTACCTCGGAGTTGCATTGCCCTTATGTCAGTGCTGGAAAGTTGGTTAGGATTGTGGCCTGAGGCAGTCACCTCAGGAAGAAAATTGGCAGGGGTGCCCTCCTCTTATTCTTCCTCCTCCTGCTTCCTGGATTCATAAAAGAAGAGAGGAAGTAACTAGAAGAAGGGTAGAGGAGAGCGGTGGGCTAGAATGTCAGGCAGTGGAGGAGAGGGGGTAGATGGAGGTGATACCTTCCACCACTCTGCAGTCTGAGATGACAGTCTCAACTGGCCTCACAGATGGGCCAGCCCTGGTTACGGGTAACTCTGAAGGTGATTTAAAATTACTCCCAAACCTTCTGTTGTGCCCCCTGCCTCAGTGGAATGAATCTTTTTTCTTGTGTCCTTCTGCTGTGGGAGAAAAAGGTCAGCTGTAGCTCACCATCTATACATTTCGATGCCAAGGGATCTGCCTCTATCTTTCTGATAGAGGAGAATCCCATGAACCAGCCGCGAGAGGAGGCACTGACATGGATGTTGCCATCTGTTAGTGTTTTAATTGCCCTCGACGTCACAAGTCCTTTCCGCTGTCTCCAGTTCTGCTGTGGGAAGATGAGTTCCACGCCAAACGTTTATTTATGCCGCACACTTGTGGTTGCAATGGCTGGGCTGGAAAATGACGTCCTTAACGCCACGTTGAAAATATACAGCGGAGTTTTAAGAGAGAAAAGCCTCACAGCAAAGCAAGCAGAATGTTATTATAACGCCTGTCACATAGGACAGAGCAAGGAGCTGAATCACTGCTATGGCACAGTTAAAGAATGGTGAGTCACCGTTGGCCTAATCAAGTGTATCAATAACTCCGGGAGAGAGCTTGCTTTGCAGCGCAAAATTAGCTTCCTCCACCAGCATTCAAGTTTCCTCAGTCTAGGGATGTTCTTGTCTCACTTTGTAACTTGCCACAAATCAGGGGGGCTACTCTGGAGAGAAAAGTGCATCAATCTGTCATTTCCTTAGTTGTGATTCCCCCCCCCAACCTTTCCACTGTTTTGCTTCTTGACCCCTCTGCAAATTGCAGGAGCTATTTCTGATCTATATGCAGTTAGCAGCTATCCTGCAAACTGCAGGAGCTGAGCTCTTGGCAGGGTAATTAGCAGCTAAAATATATGAATAGCCTCAGGGCTTGAGGCAATTATTTGTCTGATCTTTCCATCCACCCTTGGGCGACCCACCCAAAATCAGGTTGCAACCCACCAGTGGGTCCTGACCCACATTTGGGAACCTAAAAGCTTCCAGTCCACACTTGGTCACCGGATGGAGCAGCAAAGCGATTCTGTGAATGTGTCCTCAGTACGCACAACGTTTGTGGATATGCTTGACTCAGAAACTGTAAACTCCCCAAGTAAACATTGCACATCAGCTTGCAGTAACTACGGGATAGTCACTGCCAACTCCATGTAATTGCTTTAAAAATTTCACAGTACCAAGAAACCTTGGGAAAAGGCCCAGCAAGACTTAATGAATCTCTTATAAATCGAGACACAAATCTTGGTTGAAGCCAAGCTATCTATTGCAATATATGGAAAGAAAGAAGGAAAGAATCCAGGAAAGGTCAGGAATTGGGTCAGGAATCTGCGCAAACTTTATTTTCCCTCTTAGGGCCAAGAGACTTGTGATGCGATGCGAGTCATCCATGATGGGCTCTCCTGAGAGCTTTTCCTTTCACTTCAGGAGCCAGGGAGGTGGGGGGTCAACCCCTTTCCCCCTTGATGAATTCACACACAGCAATGCTTCTATTAGTCATGGGGGAGGGGGGAAACAGCAACACTTCTATTCCAGTTCAAATGGGGAGGCCCTGTGGTAGCTTCTCATGAAAGTAAAAGACTTTGGGTGAGCCTGTCATATGCAGTCTGACCCCCCGCGCCACACACAGATGCTGCAATTCTGAGTTATCACTTTAACAGGAACCAAGGTGCTAGCCCTCATGATTGCCAGAGGAAGGCAGTGTCTGCTTGAGCCTGAGAAAACAGGAGGAGTCATCCGCAGCAAGGAATCATCGGTGTACCAGATGAATTGGAAAGGATGCGGTCAGGAGGAGAAGCCTCCGCATCAACGGAGGCACCGAGCCTTGCATCGGCCCAGCTCGGCCGACACAAGGCTCTAGGGGTAAGTGGGGAGGGGGCGGGAGGGAGGTGTTTCTGGGCAGGGGGAGAGCGGGTGGTGGGCGGCCCTGGGGGTGGGCAGGCGGGGAGCCAGAGGCAGGGCAGGAATGTCTACTCTTGCAAGCCCTATCCTCTCCCACCTCCACTCACGCCCTTGCTCCCCAAGATCTGGACCAGGCAGGTGATGTGGCACATCTAAGACCTATCTAGGTGGGGAGAGTACTGTCATGATGGGGGGGGGGGCTTTGTGGCTCCTTGTCCTCCTCCCTCTTTTCACTTACTGGCTTGTGTGTGCCCTGCAAAGAGATCCCACTGTGGTACATTTAGATCAGTGTTCTTCAACCGTGGGGTTGGGATCCCAATGCGGTCACAAAGCTTCAGTTGTGGGGTTGTGGCAACTTATGGGAATGAAAAAGGTTGAAGATCACTGGACCAGAGCACCATCAGGTAAAGGGGGAGGCATCTGGTGTACCCCTTCAGGAACCATGAGATTGTGTCCCAATCCTGCTCAGGTTCTCATCAATTGTGCTAACGTAACGTGCTGGAATCCCTAGCATGTATGCACTGCTGAAACAGAGACGCCTGCGTTGGCTCGGTCATGTCGTGGGAATGGATGATGGGCGGATCCCAAAGGATCTCCTCTATGGTGAACTCGTGCAAGGAAAGCGCCCTACAGGTAGACCACAGCTGTGATACAAGGACATCTGCAAGAGGGATCTGAAGGCCTTAGGAGTGGACCTCAACAGGTGGGAAACCCTGGCCTCTGAGCGGCCCGCTTGGAGGCAGGCTGTGCAGCATGGCCTTTCCCAGTTTGAAGAGACACTTGGCCAACAGTCTGAGGCTAAGAGGCAAAGAAGGAAGGCCCATAGCCAGGGAGACAGACCAGGGACAGACTGTACTTGCTCCCAGTGTGGAAGGGATTGTCACTCCCGAATTGGCCTTTTCAGCCACACTAGACGCTGTTCCAGAACCACCTTTCAGAGCGCGATACCACAGTCTTTCGAGACTGAAGGTTGCCAATACAAAAAATAAACTATTGCTAGTTAATTCAGGCTTCAGGGAGGTAACACTTTCTGCTCTCTCTCCAAGAATATTTGGTTACAGTGCTGGGAGGACACTATGGGGTTGAGAGTGGGTGGCAATGGGGATGGGGGACTAGGTTAGTGTCCTGGGAGATCCTGGGGAGATCCCCGGGAGATCAGAGCAGCTTGAAGCCACTCCACTCTCCTCGGTGGCGCAAGTCCGAGGAGACCCGTAGTGGCAAGGACGCCTTGCCCAGAGGCAAAGGGAAAAGTTTCCCCTTGCTTCTGGCTGAGCCCTGGATACAGTGCAAGTCTCCTGGTTTGCCTGATGGTAAGATGGCACCCAAAGTCAAATAACTAAATGGTTCCCTGTCCCATTTCCCTGTCCCCATTTCCCCTGGGGGCTGGGGATAAGAATAGGCCCTCAGTTTGGCTGTACTTGTCGTAAGAGGCGACTGAACAGCCACCGGGTAGATGGGACTTGTCAGCCTGGGAAGGCAGCTCATCCGAGAGAAGGAAAACTCTGATCCCAAACCTCCACTGCCTTGTGGCTACATCCAGTTATGGAAAAGGCTTCAGGAGTCAACCTCGAGGCAAAATCAGGAGCCGGAGTCCCTGAGGCAGTTCATGGCTGAACACAGTCACATTCTGGCAACTCCTGCGATGCCGCTGGAACCAACCGTATTGGCCTCTGCCTTTCCATTGGACCATTTCAGCGACGTGGAGAGGGGGGATTTGCTGCATGGGTAACAGTCTATCCTCCATACCTACTTTACCCAGGCTTCGCGCACTGGAGAGGACACTCTGTTCCAGAACCACCATTCAGAGCGTGACACCATAGTCTTCCGAGACTGAAGGATGCCAACAACTCCCTGTCCCAAAGGGGCTCGCAATCTAAAAAGATGCAGAAGAACACCAGCAAACAGCCACTAGAAAAGACACCGTGCTGGGGTGAAGAGGGACAGTCGCTCTCCCCCTGCTACATATAAGAGGAACACCACTTAAAAAAGTGTCTCTAGTCCAGTTAGCAAGAGATTGCAAGCATCTGCATTTGTGTCTCCTTTCAAATGCACAGGCTGGGCACACAAACACCCAGGCATCAAGTATCAGTCCCCCCCAGAGCAAACAGCATGCCCTTGGAGACCCTCTCTAAGGCCTTCATTGGCTGCATTACAGCTCCCAAACTGTTTTGCCTCCTTCCCCCACCTGCCTGCAGACATGTCCAACAGCTAGCCGCCCCCAGCCATTACAGCTATCAAGGGCGAGCTCCTTCAGCTCACTCTGGAAATCTCATCGGTTCCCATTGGCAAACAATCAAATTATTCAGAAGTCAGTAATCCCTTGCACATCATTAAGCATGCTTTAAATCCATTGAGGCATGCCAATAGCATCCCTAGTATAGATATGTGCTTCCAGTGATCAGCCCTGGGGTAATTTCATCTGCACTGTTTAATTGCACAGATAAATTATTCCTGCTTCCTTCCAAGTAATTATTGCGGATTACTTTGTGCTCTGTTCTTCATGCTAACTGTAGAATATTGAGCAAAAACAACAAATGAAGGTTGCTGGGGCGGGAGGTGTCTAGGCTCTTTTGAGATGATTGCAAAGGAGTGAGACGCTGGAGGAGATATTAAGTGGTAATATAATTAGGAGACGTCCTTGGAGCTCCATCGTACAACATTGTTAACTTGAGCGCCCGTCTTCTTGGTGTCCTGTTCAGAGCGCCTAGAGATTTTGTCAAGGAACAGATGGGAATAACACAGGTTGACACCATGTTTGGAATCCTGTATCGCATCCGTGGTCCCCACCAAACGACAACAACAACTACTTCATCCGAGCATCTGTTCTCAGTGTGATCGGCCACCCTGTATATGAAGTAACCATCTACTCAGTGAGACCATTGACCCTTCTAAGGGCCCAATCCTAAAGTCGCCAGCGGTGGCAGTACGAGTGTACCGCCATAAAGCATGTTTGCGGCACCAGGAGAGGAGGCAGCGCCAGCACCAACTGGGCCTCAGTGCCAGGAGAATGCCCGCGACATGCCACCAGCGGTAAGTGGCACCACCAGATAGAAGCTGTCTATCCCTTCAAAAGAGACACAGGTGCAAAACAGAGCCCCAACCATGGGGCGGGCTGCACAGCTGCCATCTCTGGTGGCAGTGATACCCACAAAACACGACGCTTGAAAAACTAATATTTGCAAAAGGGAAGCAAGCCTTCCATGAATTTCACTGGCAGAGTTGCAGCCTTACAAGTAAATACCTTCCAGAAGGGTAGTTGTGTGAGTCTGTTTCATCAAAGGACACCTTCAAAACACTTGATGGTGCCTTGAAGACGACAGATTTATTGTAGAAGATGGTTTCACAGACTTGCCACATTTGCTGAACTGAGTTCTAGTTTATGAAAGCATGTGCTACAGTCAGTTTGAAATCCTTAGGGGGCCACAAGGCTCTTACCAACAAGATGTCCCTAAGATCAGCATAGCAGGGAGGAATCTTCCAGCCCAATCCTATCCACACTTTCCTGAGAGTAAGCCCCATTGACTCAAATGGGACTTACCTCTGAGTAGACATGCAGAGGATTGGGCTGTCAGTAAGCACTGTATGGATCAATGTCAAAGGGTCAAACCCATGTGTGTTTGGTTCCCTATATCTTTCCTCCCTCTCTTTGCTTTTTTTTTTTTTTAATTAAAAGGCCACAAGGCTGTTCTTAGTTTCCAACAGAGGCAAAATGTTTTGGTCACTACCAAGTTTCCTGCGGACTCTCCAATAGGCTACCAGTTCAATTAACGTGGAACCACAGAGGCTGTTGAACTGCACAGAGAGGTGCTTGGGGCTGCCACAATCTCGGCAGAGGCAAAGAAGCGAGGGCAGGATGGTTCCACCAAATGTCAGGGGGCATGCAGAACGGCGCATGAGAATGCTGTACAGAAAAGCAGAGGTAAGCATAACAAGAGACCCTATAAGTAGAGATGGCATTAACACATATGTGAACTTTGTCGTGTTGTCCCCACTCTCCCGCTGCCCTTTTACTTTGAACAGTTTCTAATTCTTTGTAACTTAGCTGTGTCTTCCCTCCCCTTGAAGATTATATTCTCTAGAGATGCATCATCCTGTAGGCTCATTAGCTTCTTCTGGAAGTGACAATCAGTTGCTGGGGGAAGAGGTGGGAGCAGATGAATGGAAGATGCAAGCTGGAAGAACAAACACTCTTATCTGGAGCAGAAAATAAATTCCTGAAAGCATCAGACCAGTGCAGGTTTGCCTTTGAGGCGACCACCTGTAGAGCTGTCAAGTGCAAGAGAGGATACACTCCCCTAGCTTCAGAAGCTGCATAAAAAAACAACTCACAGATGCTTGTATTTGCAAATGTTCTCAGGTTTATAGCATAACCTCTTGCTGACTTGTTAGAAGTGCTTGTTTCTGGTGAGTAAGATAGCATTACAGCCTAAGTCTTACTGAACACAGTGGGGTTTCTTCTGCTTAAAAACAGTTTTCAAAGACCTCTACATATTCTTCGTATTTATGCGCTGCTTTTCCTCGGAGAAGTGAGGAGTGCAATGGCTCCTTTCTCTTCTTTTCTCCTCACAACAACCTTGCAAGGTAGGTTAAGTCATTCCCCCCCCCCTTCCCAGTGAGGTTTATGGCTGAATGAGGATTTGGTTGCAGCTCTTTCGGGTCAAAAGTCCAAGGCTTCAACCACTGTACCATGCTTGGCTCTCAGTGATGCACATGCAGGAGGCAGGTGGGTCTTCTGGAGGTCTGCAACAGGTGGGTCAGGACCCACAGGAAGGAAAGGCGGGGCAGAAGGGCACAGTAGTATTGTATGCGGATTGGCAGCCACATAGGTGGAAAAACTACAGAAACCGTGAAATTACACTGCTCACTTTCAGCCTAATCCTAACCAACTTTCCAGAGCCAATGCAGCAGGGCCATCAGGGTATGCGCTGCAATGTGTGGTGGGGGTTGTCATACAGTTGCATCTCACTCCCAGGGTTTTGGGTGCTCAGAGTTGTTGGTTCTGAACCCTAGAGCCCTCAAAGATCCCTGTTCAGTAGTACTGCCACCACCCTGTAAGAGCCAGTGCCTCAGTCCAGGGAAACCGAGACCCTCTAGGCTTAACTATATCCCTTGTAGGCACTGAGCACTTTCTTTACTTAAAGTCTCAGTCCTCAAGTTTCTAGTCCACAATGAGGATTTTTGGTAGCTTGCTGAAGGGCTAGGCAGGATTCTGAACCTTTGTCCCCAACAGACAATGAACCAACATGGTAAAAAGATTTTCCACTTTATTAAATACATAGGGTTACAAAAGGTTACAAAAGGCAGCAAATGCTAGAGGCATAAAAACTTCTAGGAAACGTATCAGCATAAAACAACAAAGCTAACTGGCTAACTCTATTATTCTCTAACCCTCACCTGGTCAGCTTCTTTTGTAGATCCTCAGGCCAGTTACCTATGGCCACATGGTCCTGGCGGGGCAGGATGTGCACCCACCACCTCTCTCACCAAGAGACAAGGAACAAAGACCCTGTCCTCCGGAAGTGGGGCTGGATGCTAGCCCTCTCAGCTCTTCCCTCCCCCCTGGAGATCTGCCTGCATTCCATCCTTGATTGGTGTCTTTCTGGCTGCCTAGGTGCTACATAATCACCTTCCATTGAGTTGTAAATCCTAGCAGCTAGGAAATGCAAGCCACTTCTGTGTAACTGTTTTAGCTTGGTTCAGGCCTTGCAATGCTACTAGGCCTGAACTGTACATATTCATGACAGGGGTACAGTCATGGGGCCCTCCTCAAGCTAAGGGAACATTTTTTTCCCTTACCCTGGGGCTGCGTTTCAGCTGCATCTGTGCTGGAAAGTTGGTTAGGATTGGGCTGTTTCTTGCCTACCGGACTCTTATAGGTGGCCTCCCACCAGCAAAACAGAGCTCTGTCATCCTCATCACCTTGGCTACTCCTGCTGGCAAATTTGCTCCCAGGTTGCATCCTCACTATTGTCCTTTACTGCTGTTGGGGGTGGGGGGCTGCTTTTCTGCACTCAGTGCCAAGTGAGAACAGGGTTTCCATGTTCCTTTCAATATAGTGCTTTATTTCCCTATTGCAAAATTGAACGCTTGTAAAATAAACAAACCAGACAAACATTAAATCACACACCTGGCAAATTAAAATAAATCAGCTGACTGCATCACAAATACATCTGATACATGGACCTACTGGAGATTGAAAAGGGATCAAGCCAGCTAATGTGGACTGCTTTGCAGTCTTGTTGATCTCAATGGGGGCTGCAAACGAAGCACCTGCTTAATTTTCCCATTGAAATAAATGGCATTGGAAAAAGCTAGGCTGCAACTGGATTGCACAAAATCTTGAATGAGTGGATAGTCCCACAAGACCATGTGCCATGCTCAGACTGTGGTAGCCTCAAAAAAGGCATAGTGGAAATGGAAAAGGTGCAAAAGAGAGTGACTAAGATGATTACGGGGCTGGGGCACCTTCCTTATGAGGAAAGGCTACGGCGTTTGGGCCTCTTCAGCCTAGAAAAGAGGCGCCTGAGGGGGGACATGATTGAGACATGCAAAATTATGCAGGGGATGGACAGAGTGGATAGGGAGATGCTCTTTACACTCTCACTTAACACCAAAACCAGGGGACATCCACTCAAATTGAGTGTTGGGAGAGTTAGGACAGACAAGAGAAAATATTTCTTTAGTCAGCGTGTGGTTGGTCTGTGGAACTCCTTGCCACAGGATGTGGTGATGGCGTCTAGCCTGGATGCCTTTAAAAGGGGATTGGACAAGTTTCTGGAGGAAAAATCCATTACGGGGTACAAGCCATGATGTGTATGCGCAACCTCCTGATTTTAGGAATGGGTTAAGTCAGAATGCCAGATGTAGGGGACAGCACCAGGATGAGGTCTCTTGTTATCTGGTGTGCTCCCTGGGGCATTTGGTGGGCCGCTGTGAGATACAGGAAGCTGGACTAGATGGGCCTATGGCCTGCTCCAGCGGGGCTGTTCTTATGTTCTTAACTACAATTCCCAGGAGGCCTTGCAGGTCTCTTGTTATCAGGTGTGCTCCCTGGGCATTTGGTGGGCCGCTGTGAGATACAGGAAGCTGGACTAGATGGGCCTGTGGCCTGCTCCAGCGGGGCTGTTCTTATGTTCTTAACTACAGTTCCCAGGAGGCCTTGCAGGTCTCTTGTTATCAGGTGTGCTCCCTGGGCATTTGGTGGGCCGCTGTGAGATACAGGAAGCTGGACTAGATGGGCCTATGGCCTGCTCCAGCGGGGCTGTTCTTATGTTCTTAACTACAATTCCCAGGAGGCCTTGCAGGTCTCTTGTTATCTGGTGTGCTCCCTGGGGCATTTGGTGGGCCGCTGTGAGATGCAGGAAGCTGGACTAGATGGGCCTCTGGCCTGATCCAGCGGGGCTGTTCTTATGTTCTTAACTACAATTCCCAGGAGGCCTTGCAGGTCTCTTGTTATCTGGTGTGCTCCCTGGGCATTTGGTGGGCCGCTGTGAGATACAGGAAGCTGGACTAGATGGGCCTGTGGCCTGATCCAGTGGGGCTGTTCTTATGTTCTTATGCCTATGAAGCAATGCTCCGTGGCTCCCAGAGAGATGGGACTACTGAACCTAAAGTCCCAAACCCTTTCCTACTGCTTAATTCCAACTTGTCAAAATAAACACATACTCAAAAGATCCTCAAGTTAAGATTTTGACAATTTTCGGGGGGGGGGGGGGGAAGAGAATTCCATCACTGCCTGGCAGCTGTTGAGTCAGGCATTGCTCACCCAGACTGGCAGCACTTCTCCAGGGATTTTAGACTGCAGTCCTTCCCATCCCTATGTGCGGATGCTAAGAGAGATCAAACCTGGGCATGCAAAGCAAGTCCTCTACCCATGAGTTACAGCCCTTTCCTGGTTCTTGCAAAGAAAAAGCAAACAACAAATGGGCCACTACCTTTCTTATGGAATCTGATACGCTCTTTTTAATCAGCTGAATACATTGGTTCCCTGCCTCTTCGGTGGCGATTGAGGCAGCTTTCAATATGAGCGGAAACCAATAAACCACACATACCTAAAGCAGCAATAAAAGCCCACAAGGAGCAGCTATCCGTCAGAGCAACAAGAGGAGAACACTATAAAAAAATAAATGTAAATTGTAAATAATGCTAACGACTTAAAACAAATCCCCTGGGAGTCTTGAAAGGCATTTATGTTTTCACATGTGATATATGGCCCTTCCTCCAAGGGAGCTCAGGGCTGTGCACAGGGTTGGCCTCTCCATGAGGCCAACTGAAACAGTTGCCTCAGGCAGCAGATTTAGTGGGGGGCATTTATCTCTGTCCGCCTACTTGTCTCCACTGCACTTTCTTTTCCTTCCACTCCCTGGGTTGGAAAAGGAAGAGGGGAACAGAGAGGAAGAGGAAATGGGGAAGGGAGTGCTGAGACACCATTGGGTAAAGGGGGCAGCATTTGGCATGTCCTTCAGTGTCAGGATGTCTAGGGCCACCCCCTGGCTATGTGCATAACTCCTTGTAAGACAGTTTAGGCTGAGAGGGGGTCCAAGATCATAAAGGCTTGGACAGTTTCATGGCTGAGCGGGGAAGTGAATCCTGTACTTCCCAGCTCACCTCTGACACCTCCTAATCATTATAGCGCACTGGCTCTGTGTAAATCTCTCCATACATCCCGGGAACAGGGGCAGTTAATTCACTAAAATTAACTGGATTGCAACAAGTTAAGGCTGCAATTTTACTTTTGTTTCTCGACTTGATTGCAATTGTTTATTGATTCAGAGATGCCCCACCTCTTCTTTTTTTTTTTTTTACAAAAAATACTCAAAAAGCCTTCTTGCAGTGCAAACAAGATGAAAATGGAATCTCAGAATATGGTGATAAACTAACTAGCAAAACAACAGCAAAGTATTCAAAAAGGAGGAGTCTGGTCTAGAGCAGGGGTGCGCAATAGGTGGATCGCGATCTACCGGTAGATCGCGAGGCAAAATGAGTAGATCGCGGAGTGCCGACCCCCCCCCTTTCAGGTGCCTCTGGGAGGAAACGCCGGGAGTAAGGCCCATTGTACTCAATGGGGCTTACTCCCAGGTAAGTGTGGCTAGGATTGCAGCCTCACAGCCTAATCCTAGGCATGTCTAGTCAGGAGTAAGTCCTGTTATACTCAGTGGGGCTCAAGGTACACCAACATACATTGTACACATAAATGTTATATGTTATGATGGCGCGAACATTGTAAAAAAAACTCTGGTAGATCTCCGGGCCTTGCTGGGTTTCAAAGCAGCTCTCGAGCCAAAAAACTGTGAGCATCCCTGGTCTAGAGGGTAGAGCCTCCGTTTGCCTGAAGATAACAGCCAAAGGTCGCCAGTTTGAGGCCACCGGCATGTGAACAGTGAGACCTTGAAACAGCTGACAAGCTGAGTTTTTCCATCTGTTCTTGTTACCCTGCACATGCCTGATCTCATCTGATCTCAGAAGCTAAGCAGGGTCAGGCCTGGTTAGTACTTGGATGGGAGACCTCCTGGGAATACCGGATCCTGTAGGCTTATACCATAGTCTTTCGAGACTGAAGGTTGCCAACCATTTCTTTGGCCGTCCTTCGAGTGAGATATGAAGGATTGTCAGCTTGCGTGGGAGGCAACTGGAGGCCAGAATGTGATACCAGATCATAAAAGGATCCATCTGAAATGTTGTGGTTCTTGAAAGACAGAACCTTCTTCAATTGTAAAAATCCCTATAGGGATTTAGTATAGCCCGCCTATGTAAACCGCCTTGAAATAAAGTCTGAGGAGAAATCTGACAACCATGAAAGGCGGTATATAAATACCTGTATTATTATTATTATTATTATTATTATTATTATTATTATTATTATTATTATTATTATTATTATTATTTAAAAGGTTCCCTTAAATAACCTCTGTCCCACAAACCTATTGAAAGCCAGATAGTAAAGAGGCCAGGTGTAGCAGCGCAATGCTTCTGGGGCCTTGTTGTTTGGTGGGAGTGCAGAGTGCACTGAGAAAGTTTAGACTATAAACAGGGGCGGTGAGGAGCAGAACAATGAATGAGACACGGCAGACATTCATTCAAAGGGTTGTTGCAGGGAGAGCTGAGCTGGAAGTAGGACGGTATGAGATTGAGAGCAAAGTCCGTCCTCCCGGCCAGCTTCCTCAGACTTTAATTCATTCTCAAAACACATGATGCAAAGCTATGCAATAGGGAAAGTTACTGAAGGTTGCTCAGATTCTACTGGCTGCCTACTAGCTAGTTCTAGCTTGACCACAATACACATTCCTGAGATATGATTCTGTTGTTCACAGCACTGGGTTCAGAGTCATCACCAAGGCCAAGAGTTTGCTCTTGCTGCGCAGGCGCAGAATGTGTTCTGCTGTTGCCACATATGCCAAGGCATCTCAAAACCTAGTGCTTGTGCATTCTATATTTACTACAGCCAGGTATGCCTCTCTTGGGGCGCCATTCTGCATCCTGGGTGCTACCACTGGCTGCTACCTCTCTGCACCAGTATTATGTCAGATGTAGGGTTCCCAGCTTTCCCATGTTGGCCCTTTCCCGCAATTTCTTCCTTTTCTTTATTTTTTCCTGCAGGCAAATGGGTGGCAAAGTTTGATCTCGGGACATTTTTGGACCACTGCCACCAGGTATTCTAACACATCAGCCTCCTCACCTCCATGTTTTGTATTCCACTTCATTCCCCTCTTCCTGTTCAATTCCAGAGAGCAGGAGGAGTAGTGTTGTCAGGGGCGCCCACCGAACTACAGCCTGAAGTCACTGTCTTAATTGGCCTTATGGATGTGCCGGCTTTCACTTTGAAACATGTGTAACCGGCTTTCTTGATTTGATTTTTTGATCCGAGTTCTTCATAAAACTTGCATTTCGGCCACGGGGAAAATGTATACCGTAATACTGAAAGGCAGAAGGACCAACCTGGAACTGTGCTTCAGGGCCTCCTGATAGGAAGAATGAGAACAACTAGGAGACTCGCGCCTCTCCCCCTGGCTAATAACCCAAGTCCCTGCATTTGGAACAAAAGCTTCTTTCCAAAGCAGGCTGTGAATTGATGGCTCCTTGAGTACCACTCCATGGCCTTTCTGCTGAGGACACTGGACCCTTTTCTCAAGGGCTGTGCACTTTCCTCCCGCTCTGCAAAGCTTTTCACTGTCTCTTCCTGGCACCAAAGACTTGCTTTCTTGTTGTTGTCATAGGATTTTTCCCCCCCTCTCTCGCTCCTGCTAATAACTGCCAGAGGAACAGTGGGACATAATTGGCCAAGATGAGACTGTGCTTGGTGCAGATAGAGGAAGGGCAGGCAGGAAAAATAATGGGAGCTATTTCTGCGGTAAATTACCATCCGAGATACTAGAGTAACGCATCCTCTAAAAGATTTGTTCACCTTCTTTGGATGGCCAAAAGTCTCTCCCGGTCAACCTGTAGTTTTCCATCTCTCCTGGGGTTTGCTTCTTTGTTTCTCTCGCCCACAACCTGCCAGCCCCAGATCTATGTTGTGTTAGACCAGTGATTTTCAACCAGTGTGCCATGGCACATTAGTGTGCCACGCATGGTCTGCAGGTGTTCCGTGGGTGTTTGGAGGAGGGTCACTTATTAGTAGGGTCACCACAGAATGCAGGTCCCCCACCGACAGTACAGTACAATACATCCTATTGGTGTGCCACCTGATGCTCTAGATATGTTTACTCAGCAGTTAAGCCTCACTGAACGTAAAAGGATTGCATATAAAACATGATTATCCAGAAGTGCCTTATTGGTGCAAATAACCAATTTGCTACAAAGGTCTGTAAGTGGGTTTTAAATTGCTGCTGTAATTTAACAAAAAAGAAGCACATGCCAATATTAAGGCCTTTCCTATCTCCCATAGCACTCAGCTGCCTGCCCCAAGCCCTCTGTGACATCACAACAGGTGAGCCAATGGCAGGCAAGGGAACTTGATGTTTTTGCCTGGCCTGTTGAGACTATTGTGGTGTCAGAGCAAATGAGCTACTCACTGCTTTATTACACTTGAAACTAACCCATGGACATTGCCAGTTACAAGGTTAAATCAAAATGTGGTCTCACTAGTGTGAAATAGTGCTAATTTCAAAACCATCCTCAGATAAAGTTCCCTATGGTTTTTCAAGTACATGTGGGTTCTGAACCCACAGAGTTGCCCTGAAATGGACCCTCTGTGAGGGATGGGAGCACAGCCCCTATGGAGGCCGCTCAGGGCATGAACTCAGAACGCCGCTCAAAACACCTTCTAAGGCCTTCGGGAGGTCTTAGAAGGTCACTTCTAGTTTCCAGGAACAAAACCCCGTGGATAACATGGGACACCTGTATTGTTTTTCTCTATGAAAATGTCATTTTTAAAATTTTTGTGTGGAAGACCCAGTAGAATAACAAAAGAAGGAACATACATTCTTCAAAACTACTGCCCAGTGTCCAGAATGAATTGAAAAAGCTTTTTCATCTTGTCTTCACTTGGTAGTACAGTGTCCTCACTGTAGCAGTTACCCATAGCAACAGGAAATAAGACCTCTTCTGACAGAAGGGTTTCCAAAACCACAAGATGCATTCCAAACTCCCAGATACATTCTTTGACACTTGGTTTGCTATCTTATTTGTGAATTAAAATGCCTCAGTAATGCCTCTGGCTAGCCAGCATTTGTCACTGTGGCAGCTCTGTTCTGAATTAGATCTCATAAGATAAGGTTGCCAACTCTCCAGGATTGACCTGTAGTTTCCAGAAGTCAGCACCCATCTCCTGGTGACTACAGAAAGCGATCCGGAAGATTTTCGAAAGGGCTGCAGGAATTTACAACTTTATAGCATGCTGGGGAAAAAAAGCAAATATCCAAGAATAATCTCAGTCAGAGATGGTAATCCCACTTCTGGTTCAATGTGTTTCATTACCACTAGGTGCTGTTATTGCATAACTTTTGTATAGGAAGAAGGTTAGTCCAGAATACTTACCTAAACTTGTGTTTTTCTCTCAGGTTAGGTTTTTTAAAAAAATTATTTCCTATGTTCTGTAACTTGGAAGATCAGATAAATACACTTGCAGGGGGAACCTCTGCTTTTTAAATATTTGAATGTCATCAAGAGTTAATTGCTTGAATTGCTCTCTAAGTGCTGAACTAGCCTTGTGAATGCACCAACACTTATCTGAAGAATGACTTAAAATGACTTGAATAATCTTTGCAAGCCAAGCAGATATAATTAAGCCACAGCCTTGGGACTGGATTGTCCATGAGCCCATGGGAAGAGGGATGGTGGAGACACCAGCCTTTAGTACTTCTCTTCCTGCTCTCTGATTCAAAAGGAAGAAGAGAATGAAGAGGAAATATGAAGGAACACTTGGTGCTCTCTAGGCCAACATTCTCTTCTCCCCCATACTCTACTCCATTCTCGATTTCCTTTTCAAATCCAGGGAGTGGGAAAAGGGGAAGTAGTGACTGGTGCACCATTAGATAAGGGGGACTAGCATTCAACATGCTGCCTTAGATAAAAGAAGGTCTCAGGCCAGCCCTACACAGAATGTCAAGATCTGGACTGCTAATTTGTTGAACCATGCACAAGATCATTGAGCTTTGTTACATACAAATACTCTTCCAAAGAAATATCAGGCTGATTTCAAGATAGAAAGACATTATCCCAGAAATCTGACAGCATCTCGTTCTTATTCTTTTGTGCCCAAAGACAACACGAAACTTTTAAACTATGAGATGTAGAAACTACAGGTTGTTGTAGTCAGTGGTTTGAGAATTGGACTTAGGTCTGGAAGATTCAAGTTCAGATCCCCACTCAGCCATGAAGCTTCTTGAGTGACTTTGGGCCTGTCACTATCTCTCAGTCCCACCTCACAAGGTTATTGTCAGGACAAGGGGAGATGTACATCTTGAGCTCCTTGGAGGAAGGGTGGCATAGAAATGTGAAAAATAAAATAATAAAATAAGCCAGCTATTAGGACTGATTTTATATTGCATGTGGGCCACTGTTAAAACACAGGCTTATGATTTCTGCTTGTACACTATTGGATTTAAATGCACCAGTTGTGTGCAATCAGTGCTTGTCCATTTGCCCAGGGCACCAACCCCTGGTATGCAAACATTATAAGCGAATGGGCCAGCTCACATGAGAAGTGCATTTAAATGTTGGAGGAAGGGAAGGCATCCAGCAATTTCAACCAATATCGCAATTAAGGGGGGTAACATTAATTATGTTGTAATGGTATTATATGCCTGCAAGAATTAATATATTTAAAACGAATCCTGGTAAGCGTTGGAGATCTCAAGCTATGTAATGATGCTTGATTTTTGCACATGTGCTAGCAGGGTGATGTGATACAAGACTATTGGGAAAAGAAGTGATTAAAGGAATAACATCTGAAGAATGACTGAACATGACTTGAACTACCTTTGCAAGCAGGTATAATTAAGCCACAGCCTTGGTTTGAGAACAGACACGCCAAGTTATGCTTTTCAGAAATCATTTGAAGAGGTAGCGCAGAAACATCTATGAGTAATTTATTTGCTGGGGCAGGGATGCACCTTTCAAAAAGTCAAAAAGAAGGTAGGAAGAAAGCACTGGAGGAATGGAGCGCAAAAAATATGGAACAGAGTGACGATTGATCACTAAGGCATGACAATGCAGTGGCAAAGCTATTGTGCATTTCGTGGATGGCTGGGAAAAATTACTTTCGGGCTGGGGGTTCAGGGTTGAAGGTTCCTTTTGCTGGGCTGATTGGCAGTTAATAGCCCAGAAATGTTTTCTCAATGGCTGGTTAGACAATAGCTGGAAATGTGGCACAATGCTATCTGAAGGTATGGACTGCCTTTGCCCATATAAGAACATAAGAAGAGTACTGTTGGATCAGAACAAAGGCCCATCTAGTTCACCAGAGTGCTACACCAACAGCATACATGAAATTTTGTATTAAAGGGAGGGGAGGCGTGAGGGGGACATATAAAAGGGAGGGGAAGCCTGCCAAAATGCAAGGCTCAGGCTAAAAATCTGAGATCTGGCAACTTTTGAGAGATATATTAACCCCTGCTAATTGGGTAAGAGGCACTTTTTCAAGTGGGTGCTCCGTTTTTTTAGCAGGGGGAGAGTAACTGGCCCATCTCACCCCAGCAGTGTCTGTTCTGGTGGCTATCTGCTGGTATTCTTTTGCATCTTTTGAGCCCTTTTGGGACAGGGAGCCATTTAGTTATTTGATTTTTCTCTGTAAACCGCTTTGTGAACTTTTAGTTGAAAAGCAGTATATAAGTGCAGGGCCTTCTCTGTTGTAACTCCACATCTAGAATAGCTTGCCTTTAGACTTGAGGATAGCCCCTTTGTTTACATGACTCCCAGAGGGGGCTTAAAGACTTTCACTTGGCTTTTGAGGAGGGAGGAACTTCCTAGGAACCCTTTTGACTCTCATTTCTGCTTTGTGTTATTTTATAACTGTTTTACATTTTAATCTCCTCTTGTTTTTTAATTGCTTTAATTGGTTTTATTGTAATGCTCTTATCTAGGTGTTTTATTATCTTCTGTATGCTTTATCTCTTGGTTGTACATGGCTTTGAGTTTTAGAAAAGTGGTGCATAAATCTTTTAAATAAAATAAATAAATTGCTGGTTTTGTTTTGATTTTTCATATGAGCTACCTTGAGCTTTTCCCTCGTTGGAAAGAAAGAAAGAAAGAAAGAAAGAAAGAAAGCAAGCAAGCAAGCAAGCAAGCAAGCAGGTGCCATCTTGAACTGGCATTGCCACCTCAGTTGCCATTTTGTGGCACACTTCTGCCAAAGCCACCATTTTCCACTAGAAATTCCCAAGACTCACAGTGGGAGGAAGAGGTTGCTGAATGGAACTTAAAGTCTGCCTGCTTCAAAAGCAAACCACTTAGATCTTGTTTCCTTGACACATTTCTGCACAGTACAGCGGGTTGCCCCCTCCATACGCACCAGTGGTTGCTGACATTTTTTCCGACTGTGGCAGTCCATTTCCATAAATTGTACCCCTTGTTCCCGAACGAACACACGGTTCTTTGGATTTTGGAGCGGCAAACAACAGATGACAGGAGAATTCAAAGGACTTCTAACGTTTACTCGTTTGCAAACAGGACCCCCCCACACACACACACACGTGGAGGACCCCGAAGGATTACAATGATGCAGGTTTTATAGGGTCTTTTAGATAAGAGCACACAAAGAGAGAAAAAACATCCATGGGAAGGATAATAGACCAACAGGCACACAAACAACATTTGGCATTGTTATCAGATCAACATCTTGATCCTCAGGATGTTGATCAGGAGGGCAATTCGATATGCATCGGCAATTTGTTTACAGAGATATCCATTACAGGGGGGTCTGGTACTCTTAACTCATCCCTTTTACCCTAACCCTTTCATCCTCATTTGTTGATTGCCCTTTATTTATGACTTTCTGTTCACCCTTGGAAGCCCATACCACAGCTAGCTTGTTCTCTGAGAGGGATAGCTTTTGGTCAGAGAAGAGCCTTGTGGGTGAACTGGGCATCTTGGGATATTTCTATATTGTGAACTGGGCATTTTGATATCACCCTCATATGAGCCATATGTTTTTAATTGATATATTTGCTGTTATTTCAAATGCCTATGTTTTCAACTGCTGATCCATATCTGATAATACATGAATTGCCTACGAGAAACTCGCAGTTGCTGGGGCTTTCATAGCCAGCTGGCTGCCTGTCTTGCCAGCCCCGCAAGGCATTCTGTTACAGACCTGCCTTTTCCCCCCAAATTCAATTCTTTTTCAAGTACCCCTAAAGGTTCTGGCAACCGGGTTGGAAACGACTAGTATACACGATCCACACCAGCTAACCTCGCTCGAATGCTCCTGAAGCCTGAAAGATTACAGCCTTGTAAACAGGTCACTGTTGCAAAGAGGACTCAAGACGACGATTCCTGAACAGAAGGGTTTCGCCCTGGGTGTGCTGAGTTGGATCTTTTTTCATTCCCTCCTAGTGTTCCCTGGCATGTAGGCGCACTAATATTGTGGCTTTAGCAGGAGGAAGTATTTCCCCTGGCATATATTATTAACTGAAAGGGAGGGGGGAACAAGCAGCAAGCTAGAGCGGGCTAAGGCTGGACACAAACCTTTTTTCAGAGTGTAGATGAGTAATTGCTTTTAGCTTAACTGATTTTAGGGGTGTTTGTACTGTGTTAAAACACTCTGTGGAGCAAAAGTAACACATTCAAAAGTGCTTTGAATGTATGAAAACAGCAGGCACACTCCTCTCTCTCTCTCTCTCTCTCTCTCTCTCTCTCTCTCTCTCTCTCTCATAAGAGTTAGCCCTGTTGAATCAGGTCAAGGGCCCTCCTAGTCCTCCTTGTTTCTCCCCACAGAGGCTCTCTAATTGTCTCTTGGAAGCCCACAAAGAATTCAGCTATTCATTGTTTTGCAGTGTACTGGAAAAGCCCAGTGCATAAAACCTGGATGCACAAACAAGGAGAACTCTGCAGCTTGTCTCTTCTCCAGCTCAGCCTAGCAACGATCAAGCCCCTGAGATGAGCATATGAACCGAACCACTCACATGGGCTTCTTCTGCAAAACTGAACCTGCCCCCCTCCCTGCCGCCCCACCCCCGTTATCTAACTTGGACTTTCTCACCCTGCCATTTTCTAGGCTTGGCTCTCGAAGGGGCAGTGTACATTCAAGGTGCAAGGGCGAGAGGGTGCAGTGGCAGAACACGCGTCTTGCATGCAGAAGGTCGTAGTTTCAATCCCTGGTTTCTCCAGGCAGGGTTAAAACAGTCCCAAACTGAACCCCCAGAGACCCTCTCTCAATTGGCACAGGAAACACAATGACCTGACATAATGACTCATAGCCCAATTCTCGTCTGATCTCGGAAGCTAAGCAGGGTCAGACCTGGTTAGTATTTGGATGGGAGTCCGAATGGGAATAACAGGTGCTGTAGGCTGCTGGAGGTCTCTTCCGAGTAAGGGGCCATTTGCCCCAGGGTAAGCCCCAGCAACCACTATGGGTCAACTCGGATCTGCACCAACCCAATCACAAACTGTGAGATGTCTGTCGTTGAAAGACCCCCAGAGAATCATCCTCAGCTGGTGAAGGCAACACTGACTAGATGGACCAGTGGAGTTGATGGCAGATTCACATGTTCTTTGGAAGCATTCCTAGCTGAATGGGAGGGCACTGCTTCAGAAGGCTGGGGGTCCAATTTCTGGCACCTTCACAGAGGCATTAATGAGGAGCCCTTAGTCATGAAGACCAAGCATTTTTCAGACCCACAAGAGGAAGAAGGACCTTTCTGTTGGGTTGCAACTACCACCCAGCACTTCCTATTGGGAGTGGGTAGTTACTTTGCATAGTACAGAGGGGGAAAGTAGCTCTTCGATTTTCCTGAAACGGGATTCCGTTGAGCTGGGAAAGGAACTGAAAAGGACAACTGAAATGGTCTTATGCAACCTAGGCATGTCTGCTCAGACATAAGTCCTCTTTTGCTTACTCCCAGGAAAGTGTGTATGGCCGTGGTTCCCAAACTGTGAGCCATGGCTCCCCGCAGAGCTGCGGAAACCAGCCAGGGGAGCCGCAAAATCCTTGCCAAAAACCTGCTGCCTGTACAATGTATAGGATTGTAGCCCTCATGGAAAGCCCAGTGGCCTAGCAGGTAAAGGGAACCACCAGTCAGAAAAGTTTGGTATATGGGATTTGGTATATGGGATTGAGGCTGAAGTCACTTTGCTAAACCAGTTCTCAGTTCTGCTCCGGGGTTTGCGACAGCAGTGGCCTAATTGCCTAGCAGTGTAAGGTAGGGTGGAAGACATAGAACCAGGCTCTTTCTCAAAATCACACACTTACAGTGCCGTAGCTAAGGGGAGGCGGGGGGAGTACAGGGCCCTGGGTACCATGCCTTGAGGGATGTCAAAAGACTTCTCTATGCCACTCTCAACAGCTCCAAGGAAGTAGCAGTGGCCAAAGCTGGCTGCAGGGCCGTGAGGGGGTGAGGGTCACAAAGGGGGGTGCAGGAGAAGGCACTGCAGCTGCAAAGAGGCCTTCTTAGTACCTTCTCTGGCAGTACCTCCACTGCAGTACCTTCTCCTGCACCCATCTCACAGGCACTCAGAGCAGTTGCAAGCCGTTCTGGGCAGCTGACGGAGTTTTTGCACTTTTTTCCGGTGAGAAAAACCATCAGCTGCTCAGAGTGGTGTGCAACTGCTCCAAGTGTAGCTTAACGTGGACGTAACTGGTGGTGACATCATCACATCACTGCAGTTACTTCTGGGTGAGGCACTTCCAGGGGTGAGGTCAAGGGTCATGGCCCATGGTGTCAGAGGGGCCAGCTACCCCACGACTTACTTACTTACTTACTTACTTATTTGCAGACAGCACTGGACTTAGAGTGGTAAAGTGATACTAAGAACTGGCATGTCCTATTGAGTGAACTTCTTATTTTTAATCTTTTTTTTAAAGAGGGAATTGAATTGCTGAAGGTGACCTTTCCTTATACGAATTCCAGACTCCTTGCTAGCCTAAATGAGTTTTGTTCTTGTGTGTTATTCATGATATCCTTGGGGCTTAAACAGTATTTGCTGGGTTTTTTTTGCTGGTGATGGTGGTGAAAAAACGGAATTGCTCAATAACTGCATAACAATCATCTTTATTCCTTGTATCCCTTCAAGTATTTGGGTGACCTTTAGATATCCTCTCAGCTGTGTAGGAGCCACAAGCAGGTCCCAAATGGCTGGAGGAATGTCAAAGTGACCCCACTTGGGTAGGGCCAAGTGGTGTGAGACCATTATTGGTGTGAGACCATTCGGTGGAACTGGCACTATGCTGTAACAAGCAATCAAGCTGTAACTCAGTAGTGGACACTGGCCTTTACACACAGAAGCTCCCAGGTTCCGTATCTGAGAAAGACCTCATCTGAAACTCAGGAGAGTTGCAACCGGTTGGAATGGAAAATACTGAGCTAGACAGATCTCCTCCCTGCCTCCATGCATTTCATGGCAAGGTAGTGGAGGAGCCTGGGGGCTGGGGGTAAGAATAGGCCCTCGGTTTGGCTGTACTTGTCGTAAGAGGCGACTAAACAGCCACCGGGTAGATGGGACTCGTCAGCCTGGGAAAGCAGCTCATCTGAGAGAAGGAAAACTCTGATCCCAAACCTCCACTGCCTTGTGGCTACATCCAGTTATGGAAAAGGCTTCAGGAGTCAGCCTCGAGGCAAAATCCGGAGCCGGAGTCCCTGAGGCAGTTCATGGCTGAACACAGTCACGTTCTGGCAACTCCTGCGACGCCGCTGGAACCAACCGTATTGGCTTCTGCCTTTCCATTGGACCATTCCAGCGACGTGGAGAGGGGGGATTTGCTGCATGGGAAACAGCCTATCCTCCATACCTACTTTACCCAGGCTTCGCACACTGGAGAGGACACTCTGTTCCAGAACCACCATTCAGAGCGTGACACCGTGGTCTTCTGAGACTGAAGGATGCCAACAGTGGAGGAGCAGAAACAGGGATCTTGCTGCACTTGCCAGAGGCAGTCCTCATCTGAATTATCCACAGTCCAGCCAACTCCAGCTTCCCTCTGAGTTTCTTTAAACTGCTTGGACAGAGATCAATATAAGCACAGGGGCCTGTCTTCTGCTGAGTCAGGGCTCAATCCTATGCAATTCGCGCTGGCTCACAGGGGTTAGTGCTGGCCCAATAGCAGAGCTGGCCCAGCCCAAGCCCGCACCGAGAGAGTAATGGTCAGAGGCCGGCTTACCGCAGCCAGACGCTCCACGCAAAGTGCCTGGTGGCGGAGAGGTATATCAGGGCATGGGAGGAGGAAGGGAGGAGACATTCCGGGCAGGCAGAGGGCAGGGAAAGGTGTGGTGGGGGAGAGAGGGGCGGAAGGGGCAGGACCTTGCAGTGTTGGGCGTTGCAGTGCGACACAAGGCACGTTGATTCTGCGCCAGCTAAACAGCCGCCGCAGAATTAAGTAGCCCCATTGTGGGGCTACGTTCCTTCCCCCAAGGAGCTGCTGGTGGCTCCCTGGCACAGTAAGGATACCACGGCAGCCATTTTGGGCACCACGGTAGCCCCGTGCACCAGGTAGCTCAGGATTGGGCTCTCAGTCCTTGATCCATCTAGCTCAGCAGTCCATCTATATCAGTGTAAAAGGCCTGTCCTCCTTGCACATAGCATGTTGCGGTGGCTGCCTGAGCTTGTCTGATCTCGGAAGCTAAGCAGGGTCAGGCCTGGTTAGTACTTGGATGGGAGACCGCCTGGGAATACCGGGTGCTGTAGGCTTATACCATAGTCTTTCCATGCCCGATCTTGTCTGATCTCGGAAGCTAAGCAGGGTCAGGCCTGGTTAGTACTTGGATGGGAGACCGCTTGGGAATATTGGGTGCTGTAGGCTTATACCATAGTCTTTCCATTCCTGATCTCGTCTGATCTTGGAAGCTAAGCAGGGTCAGGCCTGGTCAGTACTTGGATGGGAGACCGCCTGAGAATACCGGGTGCTGTAGGCTTATACCATAGTCTTTCGAGACTGAAGGTTGCCAACCAATACTAACTTACTGTGCCATCCCCCTGTAGCTATGCTACTGCTGGTAGGGGCTCTCTGCAGCTTTCGACACAGGTAGTTTCCAGCCCTACCTGGAGAAGCTGCAAGAGGTTGAACCTGGGACTTCTACATCCTTCATCACAGCGACTTGAGTCCTCTTCAACCCTTGCACTCTCCCTGAACCTCCCACATAATGCTTTAATGTATATTGTATCCTTCTACAAATGGCACTACTTATATATAATTACTTTATGCCGGCTAAAAAGACCAAAAAAGCAGGGAAAGCCTCACCAGCATATGCTACAATTGTTCCTTATGTTTTGTTCTCATCAGTCAAATAATTAATTAAAGAGGTGCCTTCCTGCCTGCCCGCCTTCAGCTGTGTAATAATTTCATTTAACACAGTTTATTTTATATCGTTTAGACCTTCCTGTTTAGAACTTTTCCCTTCCAGCAAAAATTCTGTCCTTTCATGTTTCCATTCAGCCAAACTGTTTTTAAACTAAACTGTTTAGGTGTTTAAAGTGCCTTTTTATGAGGGAGAGTAAACCATCTTTTAGCCTTCCTCCAACAGACCCATTTCGTTATCTCCTCTGCTACAAGACACCAGCAGCCATATCTCTCGAGGGCTTTTATCAGAAGTACATCAAGTCCCGATGCAAGGGCTGGGTTTTCATAAAGTGCCTTCACAATGTAGCTGGGATGAAACAACAAAATAAACAAGGTCTGGGAATTGAGCCTTGGGGAGAGTGGCTCCAACAAGTCTCAGGGGATCGTGCCCCCACAAAGGCTGACACCTGTGCAAGGCCAACCCTTGAGGCAGGGTTGTGCAGGCAGGGGAGGCAGAGCCTCCCCTGTCCTACTCCAGTGAATACAGCCTCAGAGCCTCACATGCCTCCAGTGAAAATAGCCTCACACATAGGGAGGGACTAGAGCTTCCAGCAGTGACAGATCAGCCTCCCCTGTGATTGCACAGGTGTTGGTGTAGCCCCCTGAATGCCTTGCAGTGTGACGTCATCATGTCACATTATACTTCCAGATCTGCCCCCCCCCCAGCCTCGGACCTCACCGCATGTCACTGCTCTGAATTAGTGAGAATCCACTGCTGCCACTACCCCACACCACTGCCTGGCAAGACATGACACCAAGGGACGCCCACTAGGTCATTGTTGGGGAGCAAGAGCTGCAGTAGATTGACCTCTTCCTCCCTCCCGCCCCCACTTTGCAAATCTTACTGTCACCGCTCCCCACTGTCACCTGGTCAGCCGGCCAGGAACCCAGGGTTCCAGTGGGGAAACTTCTTAGGAGGCAGCAGGAGAGAGATCTTGGGGGGAGGGGGACAGGTCGATGAAAGTGTCAACCCCATGTGTGGCGGCAGTAAAGAAGGCCAATTCTATGCTTGGGATCATTAGGAAAGGTATTGAGAACAAAACGGCCAATATTATAATGCCGTTGTTCAAATTGATGGTAAGGCCACACCTGGAGTATTGCATCCAGTTCTAGTCACCACATCTCAAAAAAGACATAGTGGAAATGGAAAAGGTGCAAAAGAGAGTGACTAAGATGATTGCTGGGCTGGGGCACCTTCCTTATGAGGAAAGGCTATGGCGTTTGGGCCTCTTCAGCCTAGAAAAGAGACATCTGAGGGGGGGACATGACTGAGACATACAAAATTATGCAGGGGAAGGATAAATTGGATAGAGAGAGGCTCTTTACACTCTCACATAACACCAGATCCAGGGGACATCCACTGAAATTGAGTGTTGGGAGAGTTAGGACAGACAAAAGAAAATATTTCTTTACTCGGCGAGTGGTCAGTCTGTGGAACTCCTTGCCGCAGGATGTGGTGACAGCATCTGGCCTGGATGCCTTTAAAAGGGAATTGGACAAGTTTCAGGAGGAAAAAGCCATTATGGGTTACAAGCCATGATGTGCATGTGCAACCTCCTGATTTTAGAAATGGGCTGTGTCAGATGCAGGGGAGGGCACCAGGATGCAGGTCTCTTGTTGTCTTGTGTGCTCCCTGGGGCATTTGGTGGGCCGCTGTGAGATACGGGAAGCTGGACTAGATGGGCCTATGGCCTGATCCAGTGGGGCTGTTCTTATGTTCTTAACTACAATTCCCAGGAGGCCTTGCAGGTCTCTTGTTATCTGGTGTGCTCCCTGGGGCATTTGGTGGGCCGCTGTGAGATACAGGAAGCTGGACTAGATGGGCCTATGGCCTGATCCAGTGGGGCTGTTCTTATGTTCTTAACTGCAATTCCCAGGAGGCCTTGCAGGTCTCTTGTTATCTGGTGTGTACCCTGGGGCATTTGGTGGGCCGCTGTGAGATACGGGAAGCTGGACTAGATGGGCCTATGGCCTGATCCAGTGGGGCTGTTCTTATGTTCTTAACTACAATTCCCAGGAAGCCTTGCAGGTCTCTTGTTATCAGGTGTGCTCCCTGGGGCATTTGGTGGGCCGCTGTGAGATACAGGAAGCTGGACTAGATGGGCCTGTGGCCTGATCCAGTGGGGCTGTTCTTATGTTCTTAGAGAATGGGTCACAGCTGTGGGTGCAGGTCCTCCTTCCTCACACCGTCTTCAGCAACTGTAGCACAGCAGGCAGGGACACTATCACTTGTCTGATTCCTTGATTCTCAGGTACCAGGAGCAGTGGGGGGTATCTGGCCTGTGTGCATTCTTTCCAAACCGTTTTACCATTGGTTACCATCTACCAGGGGGAGGCACCTTACCAAAAACAATTATGTCTGTTCAAAACGAACAACCAACCAACCAACAAAAACAACAATAAAACAAAACAAATCAAATCGTTAAACCGTAACAAGGCACAGCAACCAACATAACAATCAAGAGCAGACTTGACATACAGTGCAGAAAACACTGGATTAAAAGGTTGGTGGAACAGAAGCATTTCAGGGTGCAATCCTAATTAGTGTTGGAATAGGCAGGTCAATAGGCCTGCACTGTATCCAGCACGAGGTAGGCTGGGGCTAGGGTGCAACTCAGAGTGTTGCAAGGTGCAAAAACCAAGATGTTACAAGGGATCCTAGATGTTACAAGAGATCTCAGATGTTGCACTGTAATCCCAGGTACCAAAGCAAACTCAGTAGACAGTGGTGATCAAATCCAGGCCTTTATTGTCAGCAAAAGATGGTAAATCCATCCATGTCTCCAAAGGAGACTGCAAGCATTAGAAGTGGGAAGGAAAAAGCCTCAAAGGAGACTGCTTGCACCAGAAGTGGGGAGAAGAGAAGCCTCAAAGGAGACTCCTTGCACCAGAAGTGGGGAGAAGAGAAGCTTCAAAGGAGACTGCTTGCACCAGAAGTGGGGAGAAGAAAAGCCTTAAAGGAGACTCCTTGCACCAGAAGTGGGGAGAAGAGAAGTGTGTAACGCCCCCTTCAGCTGACTTTTTTTACAATCTGGGGTTCCCTCCTTGAGACACATACATTTCTCTTTGGAAACAATTCATTGATGGGTTCAAAACATCCGTTGTTTTATACTAGGCCATCTCATACATCCATCATACAATATACCCCCAACAGTCATCAAATGGCACTGCACACAAACCTGACTTCATCCATAACCATCGGATGATGTTCTGTGTCCTTCCTAAGGCAACCCGTGAAATGCAACACACTTGCTATTGACGTCACGGTGTGTGTGTTCATCTAAAAACTGCTGCAAAATGATTTTCTCTGGGAATCTAACCTCTTGATGTGAACCGGAAGATAGCCTTAAATAAGGTGTCTTAAACCTTTAATGCTATTAGACTACTAACTTAAAATATTACTACTTGCTAATCACACGTGTGAATGCACCAAACTGGTTCTGGTGTATAATACCGTTCCAGCGTGTGTGTATACAGCCTGTTGCTCTAATAATATTATATAACTATCTACATATGCTTATAGTATATGCAATCTCTGAACTTAAAGCAATGTTAAAACTTCAAGCCGAATTTCAAACCGCATTTTTAGAAGTACCAAGGAAAAAATTTTTTTCCTGTGCTCTGAAAACAAAGGAACATTCACTGTGCTTGCATTCAAAAGTATCAACATTGTTCTAAGAGAACATCTTGTGGCAGGCTGCCCAATCCCAGCCAAATGCTTGTGAGACTCAAGCTGAACATTCAGAGAGAGAAATCAAAAACCATGCTGTTTACATTTCAGGTAAGCATTCCTGCTAAACTTCTACTGATAACACCTTGTATCAAGATTAAGGGGGATTTTATTCCCCTTACCCGGAGGAATGCCCCAGGTAGCCCTATGGAGGCTACTCGGATCTGCGCCCGCAATCCATGAGCTCAAATTCGAGCAGCCCATGTAAGGCCGCTCAGGCTGGGAACAGAGGTTAAGATCCAGCCTGTACTGCCACAGCCCATCCCATCCCATCCCCTGCCTGGGTCCGATTCGCCTCCCAGGCTGCCTTCCCCCCACAGAAATGCCCCTTCACCACCCTCTTCTGCCCTTCTACCGCCCTCTCCCACCCCCTGTGTGGCCAGTGCAAGCCTGTGCACTGGCCTCCCCTCCTCCTTGGTGGTTGTGAATGCGCTTTACAGCACGTTTACAACAGCTGGGAGCTGGCACAAGGGACTTCTGCTGGCTCCGGGGATGGGGAGGCGGGAATAGGATTGCGCTGTGAATCTCCCAATCAGAACAGCAATAAAAACAGGCAGCCCAGATCTCTGCCAGGAGGGAATTCCATAGACTGGGTGCCTCAACAGAGAAGGCCCTGTCACAAATCCCTGCTAACTGTATTTCCCATGGTAGTCGCAATACATCCTTCCCAGATGCCCTCATAGGACAGGCAGATTCATCTGGGGAGAGATGGTCTTTCAAGTATTTAGGTTCCAAATCATTAAAGGCTTTACTGGTCTGCTCCCTACCCTCTTCTGCCCTCCCACCTCCCTCTCCTACCCCTTGTGCCAGCCTGCCCAGGCTAGCACATACCTTGAACTGTGCCTAGATGTACAGGTAGCCAATGAAGATGGCACAACGGCGGTGTGAACATGTTCGGGATCCCTATTGTCAATCAAAAGCTTGGGAATTGCATTCTGTACCAATTTCCATTTCTGAACAGTCTCCAGGGGCAGCCCCACGAAGATAAAGTTACAGTTATCCAATGTCTACGACACCAGTGCATGAGTAACCATAGATGGGACTGACCCAAGAAACCAACCAGTTTCCTAGAAGAAATGGTTTACAAGGGTTGGAAAGAAGAAAGTCAAGCAGTAGACGAGTTGAAAGGGAAATATTCTGTATCAGTGAATATTTGTCTGTGTGTATCTGTCCTGGGTTCTTTGGATCCTGTGCTTTGAAGGAGATTGAAACTACTCCTATAAAATGGATACAGTAATGGGTCTTTGAACTGCCTTATGCAGTGCTTTACAATTAATAGAGGACTCTCTGTTCATGCAGAGATTGGCATAAATGTTGTGTTTCACCAATGCTGAAAGCAGTCTAATGGGCCATTTAATGGTTGTTTAGCAATAGGTGGGCAGTAATTGGCTCCATTACACCCCTTGCCTAATAAGAGCGCCCAGCATCCTCCTCCTGGCTGATGGGCAGTCCTAATTGAACAATCTTCTCCTTCCAAACAGGAAAGGAGGCTACAATGAATCATGATGATCTATATTGACTGGGGTAAGCGTCCCCCACTGTTGCCCTGTCCAGTTTGCTTGCTATCTTCTGAGACACCACAAAGAAAAGTAAGAAAACTTTTGGAATCTTAAAGGAGAAGAGCTAGGAACCCTGGTCAGCCCCACACCAGCCGTAGCTGTGCCCAGATGGAATCAGAGCAGCCACCTTCTTTCCATTGACAGGAGTGCTGTGCTTTTAACATCTTGAAGAAGGTGGAAATTAAACAGGTATAGATTTGTGATGTGGCCACTTCCTCATATACTTCCATGGGCCTTGTTTTGGCTGCTGGGTCTTGATGACTCCAGTCAGGCTAACGCAGGTGTTAGCACCTAATTTTATTTAATAACTAAAGACATGCCTTAGGACAGGAGGCTACAGTGTTTGGGGTTTTTAAGTTAGAAAAAAGGCAGCTCAAGGTGCACACACTATCAATAAAAATTATGAAAGTTATGTCATTGGCACAGTCTGCCTCATACAGTTGTGGGTTGTCCCTCACTGGAGGTTTCCAAGCAGAGGCTGGACAGTCTCCTGTCAGGGATGCTGCTGTAGTCACCCTTCCTGAACAGGAGATTGGACTAGATGATGTCTAAAGTCCCTTCAACTCTAACGTTCTATGACTCTATAAGTACTCCAACACACCACATCCTTAATCAGTGAAATTCAGTACAACAGATGGTAATGGCCACTAGCTTGGAAGACATTGAAAGGAGAAGGGATACATTCATGGAGAATTTCAATCAACAGCTATTAGGTGGGCTATATATATTTATATACTTCCAGGTTCAGAAGCCACATGATTCTGAAGACTAGAGAGATCGGAGAGGGGCCTGCCTTCAGCTTCTACTCTGGGGCTTCTCAGAGTTATTTGGTTAACCACCATAGAAATAAGTTGCTGGACTCGACAGGCCTTTGGCCTGCTCCAGTAGGGCTCCTCTTATGTAAAACGGTTATATGAGGTTCTCAGGTGGGGCTCTAAAGCCTGCAGGAAGATTTGCCTAAGAGGGAAGAAAGAGAGAGGGAACTGGAGGTGGGCTATACTTAAGGGGATGGGGCACAGTTAACAACATACTGCCCTGCCCTGAATGCTTGTTAAGAGCTAGGCTTTGCTTGCCTTTCCTTGGCAGGCGAGCCAGGATGATGAGAAGTCCCTTACTATTTAAATTGGTGGTTTCAATGCCCATGGCAAATTGACAAAAGAGCACCCAGATGAGAAACCACAGAAATATTTAATAAGCTGGTCTGAACACAGAGCTGGAGCATACGTCTGCCTGACAAAATTGGGTCTTGCAACAGAAGACTCAAACCAGCAGCAAATTATTAGCGACCTTGCAGCCCAATCAGAAAGAGTTTCAACATTTCCCCTGGAATGTGCAATCATGATCCAGTTTTTATTATTCAGGCAGACAAAGGGGGTGCTCATCTTGGAGTACAGCTCTAGAGCATTTTAACATACCCTTAATTTTAAGCAGGCAGATGGGGGTGTTCTTTTTTTTTTTTCCCCTCTCCAGCAAGATGATGAATGGAGCTTATTAATTGGAGGCTATGTCGTTAAGACTTTTGCTGTATTCTTTTGCATGTGTACATGCTTTGCACATCTCCCAGAGGCTAATGGAGGATACTATGGTACCATGATGGATGGGACGTGGCTCGGGAATGGGCAATTTCCTAAACTAGACATCAGCTGCTGAGATTATCACATTCCTTTGAATGTGACGCACACCAGCTGCAATGGCAGAGAAACTCCTGCGACGAAAATCAAGGTGGAAGACGACGCCGTGCTCTTGGCAAATGCAAGTGTCCAAGCAGTGCCATAAAACCAGCCTGTTAAGGGTTTCGGGTATGAGGATTAGTTTGCTGGTTTGTAACCCTCCAAATAGGGCGAGCCCGAGAAAGTCTGAGGCAATCAGGTGAAGGGCTGCTACCAGCAGTGGCACAACCCAGAATGCCACCTGATGCTGCCTCAGGTCCGCCACCTCTACACAGGTACCCCCCCCCCCCAAATAGCAACCACTTACTGCACTCCACTCCACTCACCTCCCTGCATTACAATCTCTGCACATGAACTGGAGGTTGTCCATGATTTGTGTACCTTGGCTCAACGATCTCCAACACTCTTTCTCTGGATACCGAGCTAAACAAACGCATCGGTAAAGCAGCTACCACGTTTTCCAACTCACAAAGAGAATCTGGTCCAACAAGAAGCTGACGGAACATACCAAGATCCAGGTCTACAGAGCTTGCATCCTGAGTACACTTCTGTACTGCAGAGAGTCATGGACTCTTCGCTCACAACAGGAGAGGAAACTGAATGCTTTCCACATGCGCTGCCTCCGACGCATTCTCGGCATCACCTGGCAGGACAAAGTTCCAAACAACACAGTCCTGGAACGTGCTGGAATCCCTAGCTTGTATGCACTGCTGAAACAGAGACGCCTGCATTGGCTCGGTCTTGTCGTGAGAATGGTTGATGGCCGGATCCCAAAGGATCTCCTCTATGGAGAACTCGTGCAAGGAAAGCGCCCTACAGGTAGACCACAGCTGCGATACAAGGACATCTGCAAAAGGGATCTGAAGGCCTTAGGAGTGGACCTCAACAGGTGGGAAACCCAGGCCTCTGAGTGGCCCACTGGAGGCAGGCTGTACAGCATGGCCTTTCCCAGTTTGAGGAGACACTTGGCCAACAGTCTGAGGCAAAGAGGCAAAGAAGGAAGGCCCATAGCCAGGGAGACAGACCAGGGACAGACTACACTTGCATCCGGTGTGGAAGAGATTGTCACTCCCGAATCGGCCTTTTCAGCCACACTAGACGCTGTTCCAGAACCACCTTTCAGAGCGCGATACCATAGTCTTTCGAGACTGAAGGTTGCCAACATGACTGCACTCCTCCCATGGTTTCTTCAAACACCAAAGTGTGGGACTTCAGGTTTTAAAGGGGCTGTGCAAATGAAGACGCTCCTTCATCCATGTGGTCCCTGTAAATCAAACCAGAATTTCTGCCCTTCTGCATTTGAAGAAACTGCACCTGAAGAAAGGAAAGAGGCTGGTGATCCACGTCTCTGCTCACGCGTGGCGGCAGAAAGCAGAGCGGTACAGGTTGCATCCACAGCTGGCTGAAGGGAGGTCATGATGGTGACAGACTCAGGGTGAAGGGCACCTTGAATCAGTGGTGTCGCTAGGGGGATATGGGGGGTGCAGGCCGCACTCGGGTGATGCACATAGGGGGATAATGGCCAAAATTTTTTAAATCTTGGTATTTTCAAATAATACCATCATGTTATATATCAATCGATGCGTAATTTGATGCAGAATGCAATGAAACAAACCACTTTGAGATACCTCTATTCTATCAAAGGTTATAGCCAAAAAATCAGACGGGGTGGGGTGATGGTACCCACGGCCTGGGGTGTTGCCCTGTCCACTGCATGGAAGGAAGTCCATCACAGCGGTGATGTGCTGGCCTCCCGTACCGGGTGATGCAAACCCTAGTGAGGCCACTGCCCTGAATCCGTTGCTCTCTCACACACACCCCCAATCTGCTGCTGATGCAACTCATTGTCGTTGGCATCCTCAGTCTCGGAAGACTATGGTGTCACGCTCTGAATGGTGGCTCTGGAACAGAGTGTCCTCTCCAGTGTACGAAGCCTGGGTAAAGTAGGTATGGAGGATAGGCTGTTACCCATGCAGCAAATCCCCCCTCTCCACGTCGCTGAAATGGTCCAATGGAAAGGCAGAGGCCAATACGGTTGGTTCCAGCGACGTCGCAGGAGTTGCCAGAACGTGACTGTGTTCAGCCATGAACTGCCTCAGGGGCTCCGGCTCCGGATTTTGCCTCGAGGTTGACTCCTGAAGCCTTTTCCATAACTGGATGTAGCCACAAGGCAACTCATAGCACCTTGCCTAGTGGGTGGGCTGCCCCTCCTTCCCTGACAATACACCAACCTCCGCTCCTCCCACTGCCTGGATTGGAAAAGGTCAAGGACAAGGAAAGAAGAAGGGGACAGAGTAGAAGAGGTGGTGCGGAGGAGAGTGATATCATTACAGAACAATGATACCCAGAAAGAAGAAGATGTGCTGTCACTTTGCAAGGAGAGCAGTTGTTGAAAAGAGAACAAAAGTTAATTTAACTTCTAACTCCATATGGTGTCCAGACTCCCTGCCAGTTCTACCCACTCTGTGTTTTATTTCACTGACCATAATGCCATTGGCTTGGAGGTGTCCACCCCAGAAATCTATCCCTCTTTAAAAGTGTCCCCCGCAAACAAGGGAAGATCACTCCTGCTTTGTTGTGCTACCATCTGCCGTGACTCACCAGGGAGAACTGATGAGGGCAATTAAATGCAGTGCGCCAGCAGCATGGCACATCAGAGAAGCGCAGATGATTGGCAATGAACTGGTAAAGACTGAAAGGACTTCTGATTTATTTACATCTGTATCTTGAGCCCTGCTGCTAAGCCGTGGTGTTGCGGAGTGGCTAAGACTGAGCCATGGATGGAGGAGTCTCCGGTTTGAATCTCACCTCTGCCATTAATTCGCTAGACAGTCTTTCATTCGCTCCCACTCAGTCTCAGCTGCAATGTGGGAAACAAGGAGGGTTAAAATAGATAGCTGGGAAATAAACTCATTGTTGGCAACCTTCAGTCTCGAAAGACTCTGGTATCGCGCTCTGAATGGTGGTTCTGGCACAGCGTCTAGTGTGGCTGAAAAGGCCGATTCGGGAGTGACAATCCCTTCCACACTGGGAGCAAGTGTAGTGTGTCCCTGGTCTGTCTCCCTGGCTATGGGCCTTTCTTCTTTGCCTCTTTGCCTCAGTCTGTTGGCCAAGTGTCTCTTCAAACTGGGAAAGGCCATGCTGCACAGCCTGCCTCCAAGCGGGCCGCTCAGAGGCCAGGGTTTCCCACCTGTTGAGGTCCACTCCTAAGGCCTCCAGATCCCTCTTGCGGATGTCCTTGTATCGCAGCTGTGGTCTACCTGTAGGGTGCTTTCCTTGCACGAGTTCTCCATAGAGGAGATCCTTTGGGATCTGGCCATCATCCATTCTCACAACATGACCGAGCCAACGCAGGCGTCTCTGTTTCAGCAGTGCATACACGCTAGGGATTCCAGCACGTTCCAGGACTGTGTTGTTTGGAACTTTGTCCTGCCAGGTGATGCCGAGAATGCATCGGAGGCAGCGCATGTGGAATGCGTTCAGTTTCCTCTCCTGTTGTGAGCGAAGAGTCCATGACTCGCTGCAGTACAGAAGTGTACTCAGGACGCAAGCTCTGTAGACCTGGATCTTGGTGTGTTCCGTCAGCTTTTTGTTGGACCAGACTCTCTTTGTGAGAGTATCGGTATTGAGAGTATCGGTATCGAGAGAAAGAGTGTTGGAGATCGTTGAGCCAAGGTACACAAAGTCATGGACAACCTCCAGTTCATGCGCAAAGATTGTAATGCAGGCAGGTGAGTTCACATCCTGAACCATGACCTGTGTTTTCTTCAGGCTGATCGTCAGTCCAAAATCTTGGCAGGCCTTGCTAAAACGATCCATGAGCTGCTGGAGATCTTTGGCAGAGTGGGTAGTGACAGCTGTATCGTCGGCAAAGAGGAAGTCACGCAGACATTTCAGCTGGACTTTGGACTTTGCTCTCAGTAAGGAGAGGTTGAAGAGCTTTCCCTCTGATCTGGTCCAAAGATAGATGCTTTCTGTTGCAGTTCCAAAGGCCTGCTTCAGCAGGACAGCGAAGAAAAGCCCAAACAAGGTTGGCGCAAGAACACAGCCCTGCTTCACTCCACTTCGGATGTCAAAGGGGTCTGATGTGGAGCCATCGAAGACAACAGTGCCCTTCATGTCCTTGTGGAAAGATCTGATGATGCTGAGGGAAAGGAAATTGGGATATATTACAATTGGACTCTCTGCAAGGGGGTGACATTCTAACAAAGTGGTAATGGAATTATTAAGTGAAGGAGAGAGAAATGAACTGAATTTACCTTTCAAAGCCTTCTTTGCAAAATCTGCTATAAACAGCACCAAAAAGTCCATCATATCAGTATGATTACTGAGATAATATATGTAACACTCCTGAATGTTCCAAAATGCACAATACAGTATATCATTTTTCTTTTTCAATTCCTCTTTTTTTTTTTTTAACTTACAAAAAAGAAGTTATATAGTACAGCATATGTACTTGGTTTACCATATTAAAATAAAAAAAAATTAGTATGGTTTTGGGCATTCTTTCTGCTTAATCTGACGTATATATTGATGTGGAGCCATCGAAGACAACAGTGCCCTTCATGTCCTTGTGGAAAGATCTGATGATGCTGAGGAGCCTGGGTGGACATCCAATCTTGGGGAGAATCTTGAAGAGGCCGTCTCTGCTGACCAGGTCGAAAGCCTTCGTGAGATCTATGAAGGCTATAAAGAGTGGCTGTCGTTGTTCCCTGCATTTCTCCTGCAGTTGTCTAAGGGAGAATACCATATCAGTGGTGGACCTGTTGGCTCGGAATCCACACTGCGATTCTGGATAGACGCTCTCTGCAAGTACCTGGAGCCTCTTTAGTACAACTCGGGCAAACAGCTTTCCTACAACGCTAAGGAGAGAGATGCCGCGGTAGTTGTTGCAGTCACCCCTGTCACCTTTGTTCTTGTACAGCGTGGCGTATATATTAATTTCTTGCATTTCCATTAGAGCTCATGATAAAGAAAGTGCCAACCCCCAAAGGGTGCTTTGGGCATAAGAAATCTCTGGTTCAGTTCCTGGCACTTCCTTGTAAGGTGGTGAAAGTACCCACCCAAAACCAGCAGACTGGCTCCCAATCAGGGTTGGTGGCATTGAACTAGATCAACCTTCTGACTCAAAAGGAAGTCGTTTTCTAAGTTTGTGCAGGGTTAGGAAGAACTCTGTTAGTGATCCCCTGGGTGAGGGAACACACAAGTTAAATGACTTTAAGCCTTTGTAAACATCAGTGTCGTCCAGGTGTGCCCAAGCCCTGGCCCTGGGGCCACTTGTGACCCTCGAGGCCTCTCAATGCAGCCCTCATGGAGTCCCCAGTCTCCAGTGAGCCTCTGGCCCTCCAGAGATTTTTTGGAGCCCACACTGGCCTGACGCAACTGCTCGCAGTGTGAGGCCGACTGTTTGACCTCTTTGCGTGAGCTGTGGGATGAAGGCTTCCTCCACTGCTTGCTGTTTCATGTTTGTGATGCGTCAGCAGCAGCAAAGGAAAGGCCAGCCTTGTTTTGTGCAAGGTCTTTTATAGTCCCTGAGCTATTGCAAGACCTTCATTCATTCATATAAGTTCATCTTTAATATATTAATTTATGTAAATATATTCAAATTTGAAATGCAAATTAATTGTTTCCCCCCCCCCGGCCCCCAACATAGTGTCAGAGAGATGATGTGGCCCTCCTGCCAAACACTTTGGACACCCCTGGTGTAGTCCAGACAACACTGATAGGGCTTCTAAGGTGTGTCCTGGGTAGAAATTTCTCTCCGTGCCACCTGTAGAAGCATCCTGTATCTGTGCCCCAGGTTCACATCACAGGCTTCACTGACATCTTCGGTCTGTTGCATAACGCACTGCATACTTTTTCTTCCAGACTTGTAGATCTTAATCATGCAGCCACTTCCTATCAAAGCAGGCATTTCAAACCTTGCCAAGGTACTTATTAATAAAACACTTTCTCAGATCTTAGACACAGGAGGAAATAATAATCCTCAAAACATACGGAAGGTTTTGAAATGTTTACACACAGTTGTCACTTGAATTCCGCTTCCTCCCAAAACATACTACTCCTAAATTAACTGAAGGAAAAACATACCATGCTGCATTCAGTTACCCAAGTCTTTACAATCAATGCCATGAATCATGTGACGTCATAATTGAGCTTTTTCGCTTCTCTCTTCTGGAAAGGCAATTTTCCAATACAGAAAGAGCGCTTGAAGAACTAAAATAACTTTCTGCAGCAATAAGGTCGGCATTCTGCTTCCAGAAGTATTTCTGTCACTTGTGTTCTTTTTTTCTCAGCAGTGACAGCCCCCAAATTGGGGCTTTCTTAAGCCCCTCCTCCTTTTAATAGTGAAAAGATGCTGTTCGCTTTACATCACACTCTACAAGACAAAGTTGAGTTTTTCAAACATTTCCACGTATATGATCTTAATGGATCTTAAGTGAATGGGAGCGTCTTGAAGGTGAAATAAAGCATTACAAACTGGGAATCTGATGTTACAAAGGGTCTGGCTGCCTTAGGGCAGAGGTCTTCATCATGTCTATCATCATCATCATCATGCTCTCAATGTGGCCAGGATCAATGTGGCAATTCATGCTGTATTTTATGAATTAAGGGCGCAATCCTAACCCATTTTCCAGCACTGGCACAGCTGTGCCAGTGGGGCATGTACTGCTTCCTGCAGTTGGGGGGCAGACATGGAGGCCTCCTCGATGTTTGTTTCCTTACCTTACCCTTATGGCAGTGCTAGAAAGTTGGTTAGGATTGCGGCCTAAGTTTTGTAAGCCACCTTGAGCTTTTGGAAAGGCAAGGTGTAAATGCGTGTGGCACTTTACAAAGTGTGAAAAGCCAGATCCCTGTCCTGAAGAACGTACAAATCTAAAGCTCCAATCCTGTATGTCCTTTCCTGGAAGTAAACAACATTGACTATTTTGGGACTTATTTTTGAGTAGACATGCCTAGGATTGTCCTCTAAATAGTGCTTTCAGCTCTATGTTATGAGCTGCTCTTTCTGAGACTACATAATTTTCATTTTGGGCAATAATGTAAAATTCCCTTTTTCATAAGAAATAACTTGCTCTCCACCTCTAGTTGTTACTCATCCTGAGTTGAGCTTAATTCATTTAATTCACCTATATTTCCATAAGTTAAAAATTATCTTTAAAAAAGCATCACTAATATAAGTGAAGCATTTCATAATGAGCAGTTTCCTCCCCCCTTTTAAATACCAGCATCTTTGTGGGAAAGGAAAGTTTCCCACAATTGAATGTGTCTGATTGAAAGCAATTGAATGTGAGTCTGTTGCCACCTGGTGGTAGATTGAGGGTGGTTTGGTTTGTGATTTGTTCTTATATAAGGCAGTTTTTTGAACAAAGGTCAAAGGGCAGATGCAAACATATGTTTATCAAGATCCAGTTGACACATTACACAGCTTGAGGTGGTAGAATTCTGGACTGTTCCATTTTGGGCTGCAAGTGGTACTGTCATTTCTCCCATATCCATGCTTCTTCCATATCTGACGCCTTGCCTTGGGTCAGTCATTCAATAAAATATGAGTGAGGAGAATGAGAGGCAGGACCTTTCCAGTGGCAGCCCCTAAATTGTGGAAGTCCCTCTCTTGTGGCTTTTTAACATATAACCAGTGGTTTAGTAGCAAACCTTGAAGTGTCTTGGAGCTCTTCGTGATGCACCTATGAAGCTAACGTTTTTTTAGCTTGCATTAGTAGAATCTTAGCTTCCGAGTTGAGAGAAGTTGTGGTTCCGCTTTACTTCATTGGATCGGGACCATTCTGATGGTGTTGCATTCCTCTCAGCCTGCCCTTTGATGTGGACCAGGTTTGGACCAAGGAGCCCTAAAGGCTACTGCTGCAGCCCTAAAAGCAGCCACCTGATTTATGAATGCCAAAGTGGGTGGCTATAGGAGCAATGCTCCTACCCAAGTAGCTGTTTAACCCTTGATGATTAGCCTAATCTGCCCTGTCAGTTTTGCAAACTGTGTCATGAGAGGAGCCCTGCTGGATCAGGCCAAAGGCTCATCTAGTCCAGCTTCCTGTATCGCACAATGGCCCACCAGATGCCTCAGGGAGCACACAAGAGACCTGCAACCTCGTACCAATCCCTTGCATCTGGCCTTCTGAGGTAGCCTACTTCTAAAATTAGGAGGTTGAACAGACCCATCATAACTTGTAACCTGTGATGGACCTTTCCTCCGGAATCTGTCCAATCCCCTTTTAAAATCATCTAGGCCAGACACCATCACCACATCCTGTGGCAAGGTGTTCCACAGACTAATTACACACTGGGAAAATAAATATTTCATTTTATCTGTTCTAACTCTCCCAACACTCAATTTTAGTGGATGTCCTCTGGTTCTGGTGTTATGTGAGAGGGAAAAGAACATCCTTCTATCCACTCTATCCATACCCTGCATAATTTTGTACGTCTCAATCATGTCCCCCACATCATGTCGCAATCATATTGCGACCCACAGTTTGGGAACTGCGGGGCTAGAGCATCTTCTCTCCTCCAGACTTCTGCTTTGTCCCGCCCTTTTCCAATCCAAAGAATGGGAGGTGCAGAAGCCTCCAATCAAACCTCCAACTGCTTCCCATCCATCCAGTATTTAGAACAGTTGGAGATCAGATTGGAGGCTCTTGGGGGCTGTCAACCATTAGATCTTCCTTTACCCACCTATAGATTAGTGCAGTGGTTCTCTAAACGCAGTGCATTTAGCATCGGGACCCACTTTTTGGAAAAGGAATCTTGTCAGGACCCACCAAAAATGATGTCATGACCGGAAGTGACATCATTGAGCAGGGAAATTTTTAACAATCTTAGGCTGCAATCCTACCTCCTACTTACCCAGGAGTAAGTCCTATTTACTATCATTTTAAAAGCATATATATAGTAGTCCATTAAAAGTACAGGTCTGTAACATTTCCCCAAATGCAGTCACATGCTATGGTAGCATCAAGTCTAATATATTAAAAATAAAATATTGAAATGAATGGGGACCCACCTGAAGAGGCCTCGCAACCTACCTAGTGGGTCCCGACCCACAGTTTGAGAAACACTGAATTAGTGTATTGCCAGATGGTTTAAAAAAAAAACACCTGTATTTTTGTACATATTCCTCAACAGGATAATAGCAACTGAAAAGGCTGCATGGAAGGAAATGGCATGGAGGTAACTTCTGCAGCATCACCTCCAATCCAAACGGATTGCCCTTAAAAATGTTAGGAGATCTGAACATGAATCTGTCATGTCACAATTCCATTAGCCTTGAACAAAATTACTTTAGCTGAGTGAGATTTAGCTCATGGTCCTCTGCGGCCAGACCATTGCTCAAACCCTGCAAATACGACTTGCAAGGAGGCCTGTAGATCTGAAGATTTTCTTTCTGCCAGAATTAAACTGTCCACCCCCACATCAGGCCACCACTTTCTCCTGTCTTTTCAGAGAATCATCGCTGCACAACGGTAGAGGCTGGGGGCCTTGGAAAACGTACTCTGTAACGAAGGAATCTGTCAAAATTGCAAGCTTGCTGTTTGGAAAGGGGATGGGAGCACCCATTTCTCCTGCAAAACAGATGGGCAGGGAATAACCAGGACTTTCATCCACCCCTACTCAGGGCTAGTTCACACATTCATGCACGTCATTTGATTACTCAGCACTTGGTGACTAACAACAGAATGGGTGAGTTGATAGAACTTCTCACTAAAGTAGTAAACCTGGATTGCTGCTGCCAGTAAGTTTTGAGAGGGGCCAACGGCACCTTCCTGCCTACCAAATGCTGAAAAAGCAGGGTCTTTCGAGCCCATCTCCTGCTGTACTAATGTTATGACTGCAGAGTTTTTTAAATGATTTATTGACGTGCAGAGAGCACTTTAAAAAAGGTTGATTCCACTCCAGTACTCTGAAATCTGATTACATTAAGCATTTCTGCCCAATGTTGCATATACGCAACAGGGTTCAAATACGTACACCTGTGGGCTGGGCAAAAATGGGGTAAGGCAGAGGTTCTCAAACTTCTAGCACCAGGACCCACTGTTTAGAATGAGAATCTGTCAGAACCCACTGGAAGTGATGCCATGGACCAGAAGTGACATCATCAAGTAGGAAAATTTTTAACAATCCTAGGCTGCAATCCTAACTGCACTTACCCAGGAGTATGTCCCATTTACTGTAATTAAAATGCCGCCCTGGGTCCCTTTGGGGAGAAGGGCGGGATAGAAATAAAGTTTTATTATTTTTTTTAATTTTTATTAAAAGCATATACATAGTAGCCTGTTCAAAGTACAGGTCTGTAACATTTCCCCCAAATGCAGTCACATATCATGGCAGCATCAAGTCTAATCGATTAAAAATAAAATACTGAAATGAATGGGAACCCACCTGAAATTGGCTCATGACCCACCTAGTGGGTCCCAACCCACAGTTTGAGAAACACTTGGTGAAGGCCATTCCCACCTCATTTTGAAGCATGAGTAGATAAGGCCTTTTAGACCAGGACTTTTCAGCCAGTTCTACTGGTGGCTCTTTATAGTACCGCAAGTGCTGCTGCAATGTAGATCAGTGTTTTATCAAACTGTGGGTCGGGACCCACTCAGTGGGCCACGAGCCAATTTCAGGTGTGTCGAATAGCACCTAGCTCAGCCACCATTGAAAATGCAGAGCTGAATCAGGGGACAGAGCTGCTGGGCAGGACGGGCTCCTGGTGGGAAAGAGGCAGGGTGCTGTTGTGTGTGTGTGTGATTTGTGAGAACTCACGCTGAGGGCGCAACATTCACACACGCACTGTACACGTGTCTGTTCCCCCTGGTCAAGCCTTCCCCTCAAGGCTGAGTGTGATTTGTGAGAACTCCTGTTGAGGGGGCAGCATTCACAAGTGCACTGCACACGTGTCTGTTCCCCCTGGTCAAGCCTTCCCCTCAAGGCTGTGTGTGATTTGTGAGAACTCCTGTTGAGGGGGCAGCATTCACAAGTGCACTGTACACGTGTCTATTCCCCCTGGTCAAGCCTTCCCCTCAAGGCTGTGTGTGATTTGTGAGAACTCCTGTTGAGGGGGCAGCATTCACAAGTGCACTGCACACGTGTCTGTTCCCCCTGGTCAAGCCTTCCCCTCATGGCTGTGTGTGATTTGTGAGAACTCCTGTTGAGGGGACAGCATTCACAAGTGCACTGCACACGTGTCTGTTCCCCCTGGTCAAGCCTTCCCCTCAAGGCTGTGTGTGATTTGTGAGAACTCCTGTTGAGGGGGCAGCATTCATAAGTGCACTGCACACGTGTCTGTTCCCCCTGGTCAAGCCTTCCTTCGAGGCTGCCCCCTCACAGAGCTAGGGTGCTTGGGACGTGCTTAAAGACCGTGTTATTATTCCCCCCTAGCTTTATTGGGTCATAATGGTGCGTGTCAACACTGGAGGGAAACCTCGACTCTGCCTGACAGGCGCCCGCTTATAATACTGAGGCGCGCAAAGCCCCCCCCTCGATGTGCGCCTGCGCCTCAACGCCGCCCGGCGCGAACGGCCATTCGAACCGCCAACCGCCCCCCGATTCGAATCCGCGTCGCCGACGGACCAATCGGCGCGCCCGATCGCACCCGTTCACCCCCGCCCGCTAAGCCAATCACAATGCCCGGCCGGGTTTTGAAAAAGGGAGCGCGCGGTTGCTAAGGCGTGATCCCCGCGGCGAAGGGGCGTGGCCTTGAAGAACGGCGCGCACGCTGCCAGAATAGAGATTGGCTGGTGCGTTCCTACTGGGGGGCGCGGCTTTTAGGCTGGGGAAGGAGGGGCGGGGGATTCTCCTTGCCCTGAATAGACCTCGGGAGAAGCGGGGGCGTGGCTAAGACAGGCTCCGCCCCCTGCCCGCCAAGGCGCTTACTATGAATGAGTGTAGCTTCTTGGCGCCCCTGCAGCCGTTCCAGGCTCCTGATGTGCAAGCAGGGATGAAGGCGGGTGGTGAGTGGCAGCCCTGGTCTCTTCCCTCCCAGGCTGGAGGGTCTGGGATGCTCCATGCAGAGAGCATGTGGGTGCACTGGTCCTTCCTGCCCCCCTCCTCGTGGGGTGGTCCTGGGTGGTCTCCCTCTCCTGCTTTTAGGTCTGCTCTTGTGAGTGACTGTGGCTATGGGGGCTTCAGCCCCCTATAAGAGGTGGAGGTTAAGACTTTGCCAGCAAGTGCTGGGCAAGGGAAGGCAATCCTCTAACAGTGCAGTTTCTTTGCATGTCTATTCAGAAGTAAGATTAATGGAGCTCTATGAGAGCCAAGGCTGCAATCCTATGCATGCTTTCCCAGGACTAAGGCTGCAATCCTATCCACACTTACTTGGGAGTAAGCCCCATTGACTACAGTGGGATTTACTTCTGATTAAATATGACTAGAATGGGACTTGAAGCCTCAGTGAACCCAGTGGGAGTTACTACTCTGGGTAGACAGGCCTAGGATTGTGCTCTAGCTTCCAGGTAAGCCCAGCACAGGATTTGCAGCTGGGTGGTGTGAATGGCTGTGGGTTTTAGCCCTTTAAGAGGTGGAGGTTTGAGGCTTGAACCTAGGTAAGGCAATCCTCTAACAGTGCAATTCTATGTATGTCTACTCAGAAGTAAGTTTAATGGCTCTATATGACAGCTAAGGCTGCAATCCTATGTACATGCTTTGCTGGGACTAAACCCCGTTGAACACAGTGGCACTTGCATCTCTGAGTAGAAATGCCTAGGATTGTGCTCTGACTCCAAGGTAATCCCAGTTTACTCCCAGCTAAACACAGGATTTGTGTAGGATTGGGCTCTGAGGCTGCAGTTCTGTCCACACTTACCTGGGGGTAAGCCCCACTGACTTTAATGGGACTTCCTTCTGAGCAGACATGGCAAAGGATTGGGCTCTGAGGCTGCAATCCTATACAAACTTTCCCAGGAGTAAGCCCCACTGACTCTTAATGGGACTTACTTCTGAGCAGACAGGCATAGGATTGGGCTCTGAGGCTGCAATCCTATACACACTCTCCCAGGGGTAAGCCCCATTGACTATAATGAGACTTACTTCTGAGCAGGCATGCATAGGATTGCTCTCAGTCGCCCTTCCCTTGCATAGTGGGGTAGGGCAAGGCACCTTCTCGTGGAAACGGCTTGGACCTCTAACAGTTGCACTAGTGCAAGCTGGTGACTGGCAGCTTGTTGCAGGGAGACCCAGGTGAGGTCAGATGTTTAAATGGAGCGCACTTGGCATCAGCCAGGCGACTTTGCTGACCAGGGCTCTGCAGGTTGCATGCGTGCTGGGGAGGGGGTGTTAAAAAGTTTTCCTTTAAATCTCAAGGAGAGGGCGCCCCTGCAATTTGGGCGGGTGGATTTAAAAAGGAAGCAGCAAGCCTATCGTGGGACAGGAGCTCCCTGCAGGGGGTGGGGATTGCCTCGAGGCTTGTGCAATGGACGTTTGAGATCACTGCAAGGGGTTTGTGTTAGAACACACTCGGATCATAAAAGGTTTTATAATAAAAAGACCAAAGGGCAGGTTTTGGATAAAGGGATAACTGGACTCAGTGCCTGCTAAGAAATTGCATTTGATGGCTCAAAACTATGTAGAATTCTCTTTCCGTCATGCAACAGGTTGTCACCAAATAGATCCCAAAATGCAAACCATTCTGCAAGTCTATTGCATTATGCTAGTTACAGGCAGGGGCTGTCTTTAAGCCATTTCTGCCCAGGGATGAAAAGTGTGCACCTGTGTGCTGGGCAGAAATTTAATTTTTAAAACTCCTAAATTGGGATACTTCCAATCTTTTTTTTTTTGTGTGCTTTCCATATAAAGGACAATGTTAAGAAACTTTTAAGCAACAATAACTTGATTCAATGTTTGGGTTCCTGAAAAGGGGTACTCACCCAAAAATATGCAATGATCTTTATATGGGCTTTTCCCCAGTCTTGACTCTGGGTATGTGGCAGTGATGGTTCAACACTTGTGTGTTCTGTTGATTACAGGGAAAGGATTCTGCTGAAGGTTTTAGCAAGTACTCACAATTCTAAATTTGTTTACTACTAATATAATTGAGTTCAATGGGGCCTTAAAAATGTCTGTGGCTGCAATCCTATACCCATTTACATGGAATTGAGACCCTTTGAACCCAGTGGGGCTTATTTCTGAGTAGACATGCTTAGGAATGTCTTTGCAGTTTCTTTAAGGAAACTACTTGCTCTCATAAAAGAAAGCATGAACCATATTCATTGCTATATGTGGCGATTGCATGGGTGTGAATTTTGTGGTATGGGCAATGTACCTGCCCAGTTGAAGATTCCCTCTGTACATAGACAGAAACAAAATGTATACTTGTGGGTTCTGGGCTGTTTCAGTGCTTGCTGTGAACAAACAAATGTGATTAACCCCTGCTAACTGGTTAAGAGGCACTTTTTCAAGTGGGTGCTCCTCTTTTATTTAGCAGGGGGAGAGTAACTGGCCCACCTCACCCCAGCAGTGTCTGTTCTAGTGGCTGTCTGCTGGTATTCTTTTGCATCTTTTTAGATTGTGAGCGCTTTTGGGACAGGGAGCCATTAGATATTTGATTTTCTCTGTAAACCGCTTTGTGAACTTTTTGTTGAAAAGTGGTATATAAATACTGTTGTTGTTGTTGATGACTTTAACTGATATATTACCAAACCCTGGAGGATAATTGGGACTGAAGGCAAAAACATGATTTTTAAATGTACTTGTTTCTCTTCCAAATTACTTGTCCATTTTAAAATACTGTAGCTGGTATTCTGTTCCCCTCAGGATGGCTATTCAGGGTTCTAGCGCTATAAATCTTTAATACTATCTTGCAAAGGAAGGTTTAATGTTAATGAGTCATTTAAAATATTGATATTCTTTTTTGCTTATGCATTCCAAAGCAGCTTTTGTATTTGTATAGATACGATCAAAAGCAATAAAACACCATTAAAATGGAAGGTATTGCATGAAGGTAGTATAGTTGGTCTTAATTGGGATATTTTGCTTTATGTTATAGACTAAAATATGGGACTTAACTGGCAAGTATATTTGATAGCTGTTAGAATTAATAAGCGACTTCGGTGGTTCTCTAGTCCAACCACCTCCTCAGTGCATGCACCCTGTTTAAACTTTTAATTTGTTGACTGTTTCCTGGTCTTTGAAATGCAATCAGAAAATAAACCAGTTCATGTTAGAACTTCCATCCTTACCACTGGTCCTAATTTGACTCTTGCTGCCATCCAGTTTTGTTTGGGTTCATGGGGCAGTCATGTCACTACACCATTTTGAATGGACTTAATTGAAAGTCTACACTCCTTGTTGAATTTGTCAGTGGTGTTTGACTTGCTGAGAAGGAGGAAGTCTTTTTCAAACTTGAAAATGAACCTAGGTAACGGATTTGGGTTTTTTTTTAAGCTTTTGGGAAGCCCATGTCATTGATAAGTAGGGAATCCCCACAAGTTCAAATAATTTCTCTGGCTATCTTGTACAAAGACAGTTATTCAGGAATAAAATCTGTTCTGCTACTACATCTTGCGTCCAAAGATGGTGTTGCAATATGGTCTGTATTCTGACACTTTTGTGTTCTCATTTGCTGCAATGTCTGGCTTTGTCCTAGTGATCCACTGTAGGTGTTCCAGGTGCTTCTCTGTCCCTTCCAAGAGAAGGATGAGAAAAAGACCCAGAGTCCTGACATTGCTGAGCCTCCCTGATGATGTTCTCTTCCACGTCCTGAAGGGCCTGCCTGCTGAGGACATCCTTTCCCTCCGAGCTGTAAGTTTTAAAGTTTGTTTTCTTTTTTTTAAGAATGTGCTTCAGTTGTTTCTAAGATGGTCCTGCTCCTTGGAGATTGCAGTACAGCAGTGGTACTCAAATTTTTCTGGCCAGTGGCTCCCTTGACCCCCGTGGCTGTTGGCCATGACTCTCCATCATGTTCCTGAGGGCTGGAAGTGACATCATTAAACAGGAAGTGGCCAGAAATATTAACTATATTAAATATAATATTATAATATTATGTTTACTATAATATAATATTAAATATATATTAACTATATTAATATTAATTATATTAATCATATCATTTATTAAATGCAGATCTTAAGAATATATTATTAATACACAGCAATATACATGCTTTATAAATGATCAGCTGCTGATCACTGTTGGAGACAGGATGCTGGAGTAGGTAGATTTTTTTCTGGTCTAGGAGGACTCATTTTTTTAAAACTTTGTAAGTGTACCAATAGAATTGTTTTATCAAATGAACTTTGTGAACAACCAGTCTGACCAACATTACACACACACACACCCCTGTGAACCCCAATCCAACTAGTCATTTCTCCCATTCTCCTTGGATAGGATTGAACCCTTTATTAATTAAATTAAATTTTTTCCGGCAGCTGGTGGGGAAAACAAAAATAGACCATGAAAATATATCAGAGCTGATAAGGGTTTGGTTAGGAAGCTGATTTGTCTCCTATATTAGGAGATGCACAGCTCTAGCCTATGTGTGTCTACTCAGAAGTAAGCCATTAGAGTCAATGGGGCTTAGTCCCAGGAAAGTGTGGATAGGATTGGGCTGGCAATCACTTCATCAATGGCTAATAAGTATTTCCTTCAAATAGCAAGATTCATCACTTTAAAAATACAGCCTCTCCTCTTCAAACAACAAGATTAATAAATCACTTTGAAAAACAGTACCCTTTTTCTGCTCCTGGCCAAGTAAAGTGTGTGCTTGTCTCTCCCCTTTGCCAACTGCATGGAAACAACTTTTAAGACCCCGGGGAAGTGTTTTATTTGGGGAGGGGGAGGAAAGCAGGAAGATTTGGAGATTGAAAGATTTGACTTTGATGAGAAGCGATCCCAGGCTGGGAACTAGGAACCAACCAGACAAGGATCAGCGAGGTTTAAGGACTGCAAGCTGAGCATGTTTGGAAGAGGGCGGATGGCAGCAGCCACTCTCGCAGCTGAGCAACTCCCATTTCTTCTGCTTTAAAAAAAAGCGCACTGTATTGCTGCGAGAGGACATCCCGCGCCTCCCCTTTGAGTCCCTGGCGCCGCCTTAAAGAGCCGCGCCTCACAGTTTGAATAACACTGCAATACAGGTATCCTTTTTGGTTCTTATCAGCAACTTTAACTCCTGTCAGTGGTCCTGGAACAAAGGACCAAGGCTGCCAGGAGACTGTGTTCTTCTTGTGTTGACTGATCTTGAGGGCGCTTGTCTCAAAGTCTCCTGGGTTGCCAAGCTTTTCTCATTGTCTCTGTCCCTTCCAGGTGCACTCTCATCTCAAGTACCTCGTGGATAACCATGTGAGCGTTTGGGGCTGTGCAAGTTTTCAAGAACTATGGCCTTCACCATGTAACTTGAAAATGTTTGAAAGGTTAGTGGTAGTATCCCCGAGATCAAAGAGTTTTGGACTTGCACAATCACGGAGATTGGACACTGCGGCTGTATTAGATTGTGGTGATTGATAAGTCGGTTTTAGTTGTGGTTTTTAAGAGCCCTGCTTACAGCTTACTTTCTCTCTCTGGTCAGTGTTGCTTAATTGGAATGGGTTTGCTTGGAAAGCCAAATATGCTTGCTATCCGTTACTCAAGAACATAGAAGGGTGGCTTTGGTAGGGCCATTGTTTGCTAAGAAGCCTTGGCATTCAAGACCAGTTCATCCATGAGGTCAGCTGAGGTGATTGCCTCAAGCAGCTGATTGGCATCTCCATCTGTGCATTGCTCCTCCTTCCCTCCTACTCCCTGGAGTGAAAAAGGAAGAGTGGTACAGAGAATGGTGGGCTAGAGTGTTGATGTCCATCACTCTCTTCCTCCACACTTCTTCTACCTCTCCACCCCCTTCCTCTTTCAGTCCAGGAAGTAGAAAGAACAGGACATGTCACCAGGTAGTGGGGGCCAGCATTTGGCACACAAGGAAGTCTTCAGTTGGCCCAACTTGGTGACATCCTGGTAGCCAGCTGAACTCATTATATTTAAATGGACTTCTCGTTATTGCTAAGTAAAAAGTCATACAAATATGCTTATACAATAAACATGGTTGGCAACCTTCAGTCCCGAAAGACTATGGTATAAGCCTACAGCACCCGGTATTCCCAGGCGGCCTCCCATCCAAGTACTAACCAGGCCTGACCCTACTTAGCTTCCGAGATCAGATGAGATCGGGCATGGAAAGACTATGGTATAAGCCTACAGCACCCAGTATTCCCAGGCGGTCTCCCATCCAAGTACTAACCAGGCCTGATGCTGCTTAGCTTCCGAGATCAGACGAGATCGGGAGATAGTGTTCAGTATAGGGAGATGGTTGGCAACCTTCAGTCTTGAAAGACTATGGTATAAGCCTATAGTACCCAGAATTCCCAAGTGGTCTCCCATCCAAGTACTAACCAGGCCTGACCCTGCTTAGCTTCCAAGATCAGATGAGATTGGGCATGTGCAGGGTAACAGCTGCTGTCACAATAAACATATTTTGACCATAAAAAGATCATGAAACAGTTTATATTGTAAAAGAAATGAGAGAAATTAATTCTGTCTCTAAATAATAATAAAGGGCTTGCATGGTTAAGAGGCACAAGGGAGACATCAGCAAACAAACTGGGAAAAATATGCAGCCCAATCCTAACCTGCACTGGCGCAGCTGGGCCCAAGTGGTCTATGCCATTTCCAGCATAGGTTAGCAGCAGGCTGGAGGTCTCCTGGGGTAAGGGGTATTATTTCCTTTACCATGTGTAATGATCCAGCCTGTCCAATGGGGCTACTAGATTTGGAAGGTACATCACTGGTGCAAATCTGAGAGGCTCCATGTAATGATGTCAGACCTGGGAAGGCAGGTTAGGATACAGCAGAGGCTTCCTCCACTGATTCCACCTGGTTCTTGGGCCTGTTCCAACCCTTGTTCCACCCTGCCCATGCACAGTCAGTGATTGAAATCAGTAGAACTTGTGTTACAGCACAGTACTACGCATGTCTGCTCAGCAGACTCACTGAATTGAGACTTGCTCCCTAGTATGTGTGGATAGACACAGTGCAATCCTATCTTGTCTTGCTGATTTCAGTAGTGCTTAGTTGGGGGGGGAGCGCGTTGTCACATGGGTTGCCCCTCCTCTGCACAAGGCACAGCTGGACATGTTTTGGATTCCTCCTCCAGAGGAGGCATACCATCAATCCCCAGTCTGGCTCTGCCTCGCACAGAGTTTGGTTGTGGTTTGGTCATGACCTCCCCCACCCACTCCTGCTGTCTTGGTTTCATTCTCAGGTTTGTCCACAGTATAGAAGCTAATCTGTTCCTGCTCTGGGGTTCCATCATAAAATTCATATAATTGAATTGTGTGTGTATTATGAGATTGTGTTATGAGATTTCTGCCGCTAGGCTGATGCATGTGTTCTGGACTGCTGTAGCATCAATTCCCCTCTGGGTATTAAACTTCTGCATGTCTCCTGCTTGGAAACTGGGCAGTGGGGGGAATGAGACTCTTGTATCCTCCTATAGTGGAGGGTCACGTCTCCCTGCCTGAGAGTTGACCTTTTTAGTTTTGTTTTTTTGCTGTGAAGGAATAGAGGCCTAGGGTCCTATTAAATTTTTATTTAAACCCAACCACTAATCTTGAATTACTGTGCTGATACGTGAACTACACTGTGGTGCTCAACACACAGAAAAATAAAAGTAGTTAAGGGACACTTCTTAAATTGCATCTGGCTTAGGTTTGCTAAAACTCAGAATTTAAAAAGTACTTGGGTCATTCTCTTTTTAAAATTCTTTTTCTTGTGCAGGGCTGCAGAAAGGGGCAACTTTGAAGCTGCTGTGAAGCTGGGCATAGCCTACCTCTACAATGAAGGCTGTAAGTACTTAAAGATACAGGTCTCACACACACACACACACACACACACACACACACACACACACACACACACACACACACACACACACACACACACACACCACATCCCTGTAGATGCCAAAAATGGTGGATACTGAAATCTGCTTAAAAAAAAATTAAAAGCAGGCAATCGGTCTCTGGTGATTAGAACAGCTATTTTTGGGTCCTGCCAATGTCATGACCTCCTATCTTGCTAGCCTCGGAATGCAAGATGGAAGCATTTAATCACCTCGGAGTTACATTCTTCAGCACACCAGGGTCAAGGGAGGAGGGGGTTACTTGCCTAGACCTGAAAATAGCTGTTCTAATCTCTGGAGGCTACCTGCTCTGCAATGGTAAGAAAAGTGGCTTTTTTTGATTCAAAGGGACACTTTTTTATAGGATCAGCAGGACCCTTCCTGTTCAAGTGGCCATCTGTGTTGAGTCAAATCTGCAGATGAGAAGGGCCGCCTACTCTGAAATGCATGCAGCCAAAACACTGGCAGTTTTTTTTTTTGGGCGGGGGGGGGAGCTTGAGAATGTAACAGGAGGATAAGAAGTTTGCAGTCATTTCACCGGCTGTTTCCATGCATTTCACATCAAAAACACTCTTTCGAACTAGCTAGCTTTCTCAATATTGGGCTCCCCAAGTAAGTTCTGTAGGTTCTCTTGCTGTTTCTTTTCCTGATGTGACAAGTTCCTGTTATAGTCTGTTGTCATTTGAGCTAGGGCAAAGTATCAAGACATGGTTTCCGATCTGGGGACAGTCACACTTCTAAGATGTAGTGCTTGGTGCACTTGGGAATCTTCGTATCTGCAGAATTATGTGCCAAGGTTCTCTAGTTGCTCACCTCGAACTTTCAGCCATACTTGTTGGACGTTCTTGCTCTCCAGTGTATATGAATGTTAGGCTTGGCCAGTATCCATAGGTCTCAAGTGGACCAGATGGGTGAGGATACTCCTCTCACGGTAAAGGGAACCTCCTGTGTTGCTACTATATTCCATTTCTGTTTTGTTCTGCGGCCTGGAAACTGTCATTCGGTGGGCTGTCCAAGGACAGGGTATGTGTTATGCCCTCTACTTCCTCTTCTCACCTTCCATGTACTGGGAGCCATGAAGCACTGTTGGGAAGGGGGTGGCTTCATGGGTATGCACTGATTTTTTTTTTTCTGTACAGCATGAAAGTGTCAGTGGGAGCACAATGAATTACCAGTTCTCTTCCATCAAGTGCATTATATTAGGTGTAACCAGGCTACAGTGTTGGCTACAGTCACACAACAGCAGAGCAGAGCATCTTGGTTCTTAGCTGGTCCTTCTTGCAGGGCAGAAGGCCCTGATTTAGTCTTCTGCTTGTGGGCTTTCCGCAGGCAACTGATGAACCACTGTAGGGAAATGAATGCTAGACTAGCTGGGCTTTTGGAATGATCCAGCTTGGCCCTCTTCTGTTTAGTTCCACTTTACTGTTACTCTTTGCTCCCTCAAAGCCACCATCTGGAGGGGAAGGAGTCAACTACCTAATCCTCCATTGTTTCCCAGCCCCATCTAAATACAGTGCAACATGTCACACAGTCCTGCTACAGGCTCACAACCTCAGATGACATCTCCCTTGCTTGAGGAAGTGAAGGTGTGACCTGTTTGGGCAGCCGTCTAGCATCTATGGTTGGCTTGGCAGTGTCACCACCAAAGCTGCCTATTAACTGGGAAGGGGATACTTACAGCTTTGAGGGCATTGCCGTGCCAAAGTTTCACTGCTCCTGTCCATGTGGCAGGGAGGATTTGTAATTTGGTCATGTATAGAGCAGGTGAAAGCATAGCAGTTAAGAGACTGCACTGCAAATCGGAAAGCCCCAATTCAAATTGTGCCTCTGTCATGAACCTGCTAAATGGACAGGCTAGCCACTCCTCCTCGGCCTCTATCTTTCCCATCTGCAGCATGGGAACAATAATGCATGCTTATTTGCTTTACTGAGTTATGATGATTACATCAATACAGTACATATGAAGTGTGTTGCCATGTACAAATGCCAAGTGTACTTATTATTGGATAGATAGTCTGCAACTGGGACACATAAACCAGACACCCTATCTTGCCTTCCTAAACATCTTTTTTTCCCCCTCTGTTGTTTCTCCAGTGTCTGCCTCGGAAGAGGGCCGTGCAGAAGTGAATGGGTTAAAGGCGTCCCGGTTCTTCAGCCTGGCAGAGCATCTGAACCTCTGGGCAGCTCCCTTTATCTGGCTTTTCATTCGGCCACCCTGGTCTCTGAGCGGGAGCTGCTGTAAAGCTGTGGTCTACGAGAGCCTCAAGGCAGAGTGCCAGATGCAAAAAGTGAGCCAACATTCCTTGTGATTCTTTTCCGAGCTTAGATTCATTCTCTGTTCTCCTTATTGCATTCTTGAGCCTTACTGCAGTGGAGAAAGGCACCTGACTTGTCTTCACTGACCAGCAGCAACTCTCCGGGAATTTGGCTTTCTCAGCTCTTCCTAGATCAACAGGCTGGCTCTTCATAGTGGCTCATCTAGGATGGCCAAAGTGTTCCCCACGCAGCCGTCAAGCTTCGTGGGTGACCCTTGACCAGTTGCCATCTCTCGGCCTAGCCTACCTCACAGTGGTGTTGTGGAGTTAAATGTGGGGAGAGAGAAAACAGTACATGTTTTTATGGTCTTCTGAGCTTCTTGGAGGAAAAATTGGATAGAAGTAACAGCCTTTTGGACACCACAAATAATCATACTCTGTATACATCATCCATCAAATACCATGGCTGACTGCACCTTCAGATTAATTAGCAAAAGTAATTAAAAGAAGGATCTCTTTGGAAATTGACAAGAAAACTAAAGCAGCCTCGGTAATGATGATTGATTATGCTCATTTATTTCTCTTTAACACTTGCTACTCTTTCTCTTCTGTCTCCACACCTCCCCCCCCCCCTCCCATTTTTAGGCTCAGAAAGGTTCAATTCTGTATTGCCTGGCTAAGGTCTTAAATCTGTTTGAGGTAAGAGGATTCTTACTGTGTTGTGTGAGCGTGCCAGTGGTTCCCAAAATTTTTAGCATTTGGATCCACTTTTTAAAAGAACTCTCTATTGGGACCCACCTAGGTTTACCAGACTTCTAAAAAAGGTCTAGAAAGAAAAATTTATTTATTTATAAGTAATAAAACCACAAAAAAGACCCTTAAACATTTATCTCCCTATATTCACACATGCTTGCAAACTGCAGCAGTTGAGCCCTTTGTAGGGTAATTAGCAGCTACAGTATGTGATTTTTGCATAACCTCAGGGCTTGAGGCAATTAGTTACTTGATTCTTCATCACCCTTTAGTGACCCACCAAAAATCAGGTTGCAACCCACCAGTGGGTTTTGACCCACAGTTTGGTAACCCCTGGACTATGTTGTTCCTCTTGAGATTCCCAAAAATGCTTTGAAGTTAGACTTCCCCAGAGCTTTGGGAAGGATCCTGTCTGTGTCATCTGTCATGTCAGTGTGGTGGAGGAGTTTGCAGAAAAGATCTATTGTATTCTTGAGAAAAGATCTAATTGACTTGGATCTAATTGTATTAGAAAAGATCTAATTGACTCCCCGTATCTACTTGTTCAATTACAGCCTGTCAGGGTTCATGCCACCTTTTTTAACCCTGCAAATACCACCTTTTAAGGGTCCTACTTCTGCAGGTGCCAGCAGAGTATACAGCTGTACACACAGGAGTGAGCACCTGACCCCACAGTTGAAGTTCCCCTCTGCACCCTCCTTCCTTTTAACCATGCTTCATTTTGGGCCAGGCAGCTCCATAAGCACATTTCGCTCACTGGTTCATCCCCTCAAGCTATTTTCACTTGGGGGGGGGTTTGGGTAAGTGCCACTTGATCACCGTGGCAGTGTGGCCAAGTCCCATATGCTCTACTTTGTAAAGCATTGCTATCTGCAAAGCACTTTCCTCTAAGCAGATAGAATGGCAAGGAAGGTCTCAAGCTTTGGAGGTGCACAACAACCAGAGTCCATGAATGCGTTGCCCTCTCTGTACCGCGAGCCATCAGCAGCACGGCCAGTTAAAGCAATCTGCTGAAACAGGTGGTTGAATTGCATTTGTGGCCAAAGCATTGAAACCAAACCTCCCCCACTAGCCCCCATTATCACATTTCCCCTTTCATCCCTCTGCCACTTCGGCCTCAACTTGCTGCCACACCTAGTTTCCCAGCCTCCTACGCTTTTTTGTTGTCTTGAAACTGAAGCCTTCAAGAGGCTTGCTGCAAAGCCTGCGAAGGGAACACCAGAGCTTGGTGGCCCCACACGCCCCTGTCGCTGAACCAATGGCATAAATTGCCACCTTTTGATCATCCTTAGGATGAAGACAGGAGAAAAGAAGCCCTTGACATGTTTGAGAGGTCCTCGAAGCAAGGCTGCTTGCACAGCTCCTACCTCCTCTGGGAAAATAACAGAAGAGCAGCTGTAAGTGTCACGCTATTTTTGTGCTGTAAAAGCAGCTGGGGGGGGGGCAAACAAAAACCAGCACTTTAGAACTTGCTCCACACGGAGAGCTGGTGTGGATGGACTTAGAAGTGGAAGATAGTTACGTAAGTGTTGTAGCTGTGCTGAGGGAACCAGGTGTGGAGCTTTGAATTGGGCCAAGGATCCAATCTGTTTTCAAATGTGCGTGTATGGGGGGAAAAGGGGAGGAAGGGCTCTTTTTGTTAACATAAAATCTGCTGTTTGTCATTCACTCAGCCAAGAACCTGATTGTATCCTCCTTTCTAGATGTCAGACCCTGGCAGGTATCTTCAGAGCCTCCGGAAACTCAGGAATTATGCAGCTAAGGGCTCCTGGGAAGCCCAGGTGAGATTTATTTCTTTACGTCTTCTGGAAGACTTACAACCCCCCTTTTGATCAAATAATCTTTATGTGGCTCACAGCAAAATTACCATAATGCCCATGTCCTAGCAGTCACTGGCCCTCTGGCTGATCAGAAGAGCTAGAGTGCCTTTCATTCTGGTTTGCTTCCCCTGGGCAACTGACTGTCGGAACAAATTGGAGTTCTCCTCTGGTACAGAGAGGGAGAAGGGAGCTCCCTGCAGTTGCACCTTCTTTAGTCTTCCTTTTGCCATGATGTTAATGGGCATGGTGTGCAACTTTCAAGAGGCCCTTAGCCAATGGCAGAGGCTAGAGCAGGGTTGTCCAAAGTTTTTTTGGCAGGAGGGCCACATAATCTCTCTGACACTGTGTCAGGGGCCGGGGGGGGGGAGAATTAATTTACATTTAGAATTTGCATATATTTACATAAGTACATAAATGAATATATTAAAGATGAACTTATATATATGAATGAAGGTCTTGCAATAGCTCAAGGCCTATAAAAGGCCTTGCGCAAAGCAAGGCTGGCCTTTCCTTCACTGCCACTGCTGCGTCACAGACGTGAAACAGCAAGCAGTGGAGGAAAACCTCATCCCACAGCTCACGCGAGATGTGAAACAGTCACCCTAAGAACGTAAGAACAGTCCCACTGGATCAGGCCATAGGTCCATCTAGTCCAGCTTCCTGTATCTCACAGCGGCCCACCAAATGCCCCAGGGAGCTGAGAGCAGTTGCATCGGGCCAGTGCAGGCTCCAACAAATTTCCGGAGGGCCAGAGGCTCACTGGAGGCTGAGGGCTGCATTGAGAGGCCTCAAGGGCTGCATGTGGCCCCAGGGTCGGGGTTTGGGCACCCCTGGGCTGGAGCACGTTTTTCTTCAGGTCTGCAGTCCCTGTGCAATTTGCAACTGCTTTTCTACGCTGAGCAGACATTCACTTCATTAAAATGATCTATGGCCATTCACACAGGAAGCAAAAAGTGATGGGCTTGTGTATCCTATGTGTATGCAAGGTCACAAGCCCATCATTTTTGCTGCTTGTTTTTGAACGGTCATAGTTTCATTTTAATGAAGTGAATGTCCGCTCAGTGTAAAAATTTGATGTGTTTCTAATGTGATTTAGATTCATTTTAAAACCATTCCCCTCCCCCAAATACTGAGGGTTGTCACTAAATACACCACATGCCCAGCTCTTATTTTCTTCCCCTTGGAGAGGTCCCAAAGTCCCCTTTGCAATCTTTGTCTTTTATTTTTCAAAGCCAGTGTCTTTTTCCTCCTTTTAAAAAAAAAAAAAATTAATCTGGGCTCTTGCTGTCTCTTGGCAATGTAGTTAGCTCTAGCCAAAGCATGTGGAAACGGAAGCCAACTGGGACTGGAAACAAAGGCCTCCAACGACATGGTGAATCAGCTCTTCCAGGCCTCTCTTCCTCTCAGCAAGCAGAGCATCTTCAATGTCCAAAAGGGGATGAACGAGACAATGAGGTAAGCATAGTTGGGCAGCGCAGTCTCACTTAAGAAGCTACTTGCTGCCCCTCTATTGTCCTCCCTAGGATGGGGCATAGACCGGAAGGTTTTTTGTGTGTGCAGGGATGGGGGCAGTCGTCTTCGTATTTGCAAGAAAACTTTGCGTGGAAGGGCTTTGCAATCCACCTTTTGATCAGAAACTAACAATAACCTGGTAGGTTTTTGCACTAATTGGATGCCAGATCTTCTTGATAAGAGTGAAGCATTATTTCTATTTTCCCTACTACCGAATGAGCAGCAGTTCCAAGAATTGGCTAGGGTGAGAGAAACATTCAGCTATAACAGGCATTATCCCTCAGGAAACGGCTTCTGGGACCATATCCGCTGAGCATTTTTTCTTCCCAGTCTTGTATTTTCTGTAAGGCGAGCTGAGATAGCTGTTCCAGGTGGGGGTCATGATGGCAAAAAGTGCTCTAAATGGAACTGAGCACATTGACTGGCTTGTTCAAAAAGCTTTCAGGCCTCACTTTCACTGGCTTGTTAAGGTCTGAAAGCTTTCTAGTTGCCCAAGCAGGATGAGCCTTGAGCCTCTTGTTCAAGTGCTGAAAGGAAAAAGGGATGAATAACTTTGACAAAGGGAAGATAAGAACTGTAGCTGTTGCTTGGCCTGGTTGAGGATGGCTTTCTCAGAAAAGCTTGTTCTGCCTCTTGTTTTTTAGATACATTCTGATTGACTGGCTGGTGGAAGTAGCGACAATGAAGGATTTTTCAAGCCTCTGTCTCCATATGACGGTGGGGTGTGTGGATCGGTACTTGAAAATGAGACCTGTACCCCGAGCTCGCCTTCAGCTGTTGGGAATTGCGTGCATGGTTATTTGTACACGGTAAGAACCTCAACTGTGTGCGTGCGCACAGAGAGCCTGTATACATGGGGACCCAACTGTGGTCTGCAAAACACTGCATGTTGTGGTAGTCAAATTTAATTGTGCCTCCTGCTGCCTCTGCCTGCTGCTTGGCTAGTGGCATCTAGAGCCTTTGCAAATAATGACTGGGTTACATGCCATGATAGGTATGTGCAAGCTCCTATTTTTAGAAGTAGGCTATTTCAGAATGTCAGGTGCAGGGGATGACACCAGGACGCAGGTTGTATCTTGTCTTGTGTGTTCCCTGAAGCATATGGTGGGCCACTGTGAGATACAGGAACCTGGACCAGATGGGCCTATGGCCTGATCCAGCAGGGCTCTTATGTTCTCTTATGGCGGAGAATGGCAGATATGTAAGCCTAATTGGGTAGAAGATAGCCCACAAAGTTTACTAGAACTCTGGCTATTGCTGAAGCTGAGGGAGGTTCTTTATGGCTTTTTCACAGCAGAGAATAAATGCTGGCCACCTTGTTTTTTACTCTGATACAATCCTAAATACTCGACTTGCATAACTGTAAGAGGCCTGCCTTATCTTGGGGAAATAGTGTTTCACATTTTGGCAGCACTCTTTGTTTGGGGGGGTGTCTCGTTAAATAAATGACTAAAAATACTGTGATAAAAAAGTGTTATCATTTTTAATGCAAGTATGTATAGAAAAGCAGACTACCCGCACCATCTTAAGAGACATTCCCACATCTACAGAGTCTTCACCTACCAAATGTTTATGCCTAATAAAGGTTGACTTGACTTGATTTGACATTCCCACATCACATGCATAAACAAACAATAACCTTTTAAATTTTAAAACGGTTGCTTTAAGTTGTAATGCAAACTTATACAGAGGTAAATCTGAAGAAATGCTAGTCACATTTGACCTCGTGTCAGCCCGTTATGTAGTACTAATCTGAAATTTAGTGCTTCTTACTTGACTGTCACTCTTCTAAATTCTTCTTACTTTAACCCCAGAAACCTAATTGATGGGCTTTTATGGTGTGTTCGCTACATATTCTGTTGAATGTGCAAGGCCCAGTCAGAAACCGAATAAACAAAACTTTAGCATTCTTGTTGTCCTAATGTTCTGGACCGCAGTGCTAACTTGTCTTGATTACAGCTTTATCAGCAAAGAGATTTTGACGATACGGGAAGCGGTTTGGTTAACTGACAACACATACAAATATGAAGACCTTGTCAGGATGATGGGGGAGATCATCTCTGCCCTTGAAGGCAAGATAAGGGTAAGCCTCTTAAAGCTAATGGAAACTCTGTCTTGACAAGCTGGCTGCCAATGGAAAGCAAACATAATGAACCTTGGACTGATCTAACAAGGCAGTTTTGAGCTGCGTTTCCTGCCTCTTCAGGGAGCCATTCTGTATCCTCAGAAGTGACGGCACTTTTGCTGACAGAATAGTTCCATTTGTGTCTTCAGTATTGCTTTTGTTTTCCACTTGTCTAGCAATTTATCATAACCCCAGGAATGTTGGACAACTTGTACAGTATGCATACTGTACAAGTTTCTACCTTTTTATGGAGATCATGAATACCCCTTTTTATGGTTTATGTACATCCCGTGTTGAAAACAAACCTCAGTTCATTCCTCCCTGAAGTGAAAGAAAGAAATGTACAAGCTTGAGGTCTGCTCTTCCCAGTTTCCCCCAGTTATAATCCTGTGGGTGGGCAGAAATGAACATGTTCTCAAAAATGTTCCCCAAATTTAGCATTCTGGATATAACTTTTTTCTTAGTACAGAATTGCCAGCATTTGGAGAATAGCACAGTGCTAAATCCTGTATGGCCATGTTCAATTTGACATATTCCTTATTCATTTTTTTTTAAGATCCCAACTATTGTGGACTACAAGGAAGTACTGCTGGACATAATCCCATTGGAGAGGAGAACTGCACATCTATACAGCTTTATCTGTGAACTCTCACTCCTAAATACTGGTCTTTGTATTTACTCTCCTGCCCGGTTGTCTGCTGCAGCTTTACTGCTAGCGAAAGTACTACACAAGCAAGGTAAGCAATGTGTGCTGCTGTGGAACTATTTGTGGGTCTTTCTCTTGGGTAGCTTATCTTTCTGCTGGGGAGTTGAGCAGAACTGCAAAGTAAGCTGATCAGAAGAATGGTAAGGGGAGCTCTAGGTGGGAGTGTCAAATAGGCTTCCCAAGAGTTAGGCAGTCTTCTTTATACTGTGCTCATCAGGGCAGTAGGTCAGAACATACTACATCACTAAGTAACTCCTACATGGCAGTGATGGGAGACGATGGGAGGAGCTCCTCCAAGAGTATGAGTCAGGTTCATTTCATCATATGGCTCGCCCTTGGGCACTATAGGCTTCCTGTTGAACAGGTCTTCTAGGGTAGATTGCCTTTCCTGTACTTCCTCTCCCCAAACGTTTCCTGGCTGCAAGTAGTTGGCCCTGTGCATTCATTCAGCACTACCCAGAATACAGTCAGCTCTTGGCATCCACAGGGGTTCCATTCCCAGAACCCCTGCAGATTACAGCATCTGCTGGTTTGGGCCCTTAACCTTGACCCCGAAAAGCGCCTTCCAATCGCATCTGGAGGTGTTCTGATGCCTGAAGAGGCTGCACACAGCCTCTCCAGGTCTTATAAAGCCTTCCAGGTGCAACCAGAATGCATGTCTGGGAGGTCAGATGGCCCCTCCACCATGGGTTTGGAACCTGTGGTGAGTCCTTTTTATCTGCAGGTTCCAAACCTGTGGATAAAAAGCGCCCACCTATATGTAGCTTCCATTGGCTGAATGCACAGCACAGACTGCTGTCCTTTTCTGCAGCAAACCTTTGAACAGTTCCAATGTTATGGAACTCCCTTCCCCTTGATTTGAGAATGGCTCCCTCTCTTGAGACTTTTCGGCGAGGCCTGAAGACCTTTTTGTTTAAACAAGCCTTCTGAGTTCATGGCCTTTTTTTAAACATCTTTTCTATATTTACAGGCCTGATTCCTCTGTGATTTGCAGTGTTTTGCTCTTTTTATCTGACTACTGTTTTTATGGGTATCTGTTAATGTGTTTTAATATGTTTTTATTTGTGGTTAAATTATGTTTTTAATCTGTTTTTAATATGTTGTAAGCTGCCCTGGGTCCCTTCGGGGAGAAGGATGGGATATAAATAAAGTTTATTATTTATTATTATTATTTATGGATTTCAATCTTTTTCTATTTTACTGTCAAAATTGCACTGAGCGTGAGGCATGCTATAACAATGGATGCTCCTGTACTACAAGCTTGTATCACTATATAAGACGTCTCCCCTATCTAGGGGAAAACAATTTTCCATTTGGGCAGCAGTCTTATTGGTCAACTTGGTGATATGAAGCATCTTTTAAAAAAATTAAACATAACTAATGGAGAACACTCTTGTGGGACGTGTGTGTAGTTTTGACTCGGGCATTGGCACTGCAGCTATTGTGATCCTAATCCTTTGTCAAGATATTGAAAAGGTCTAGCTGAGAGTTGGGGAAATAACGACTGCTATGCAGACTGACAGTTCTTGATCTCTTCTCCCAGCTCATCCTTGGATTAGCCAGTTATCTGAAAGTACAGGATTTTCCCTTGAAGAACTGATGCCCTGTGTACTGAGCCTCCACAAGAACTGGTAAAGATCTTTTGCTGTCGTGGGGGGTCTTGGTGGATGAATAATTATACAGACAGAGCTCAGCCTAGCCAAGTCTGACTGAGTAGCCCTTGGCACCAGTAGTCTTGTAAAAGGTTAGAGCTTGAAGAGGCTTTGGAGGCCATCCAGTCCAATCCCTGGTATTGCCACTGCAGTCAACTGCAACAACATCCCTGACAGGTAGGCTTCCAGCCTCTGCTTGAAAACGTTTTTTCTTTCCAGCTTCCATGATGACGTCCCAAAAGATTATAGGCAGGTGTCCCTTACTGCTGTGAAACAACGATTTGAAGATGAGCGCTATGAAAAAATCGGCAAGGAAGAGGTGCCCTTTGCTACTTTTTACTTCTCTCCTAAAGTGTGTTGGGGGAATGGGGGCATTTCATTCCCTTTAAATATCTGTAAGGCAGTGCATACCTCCTAGTACGGGAATGGTAATGGCACAATCTTGTAATTAAGCCCTTTTCCCCCATCTACTCGTGTGCAAAAATTCTTTGTTGCCTTCATTGGCATCAGGGCTGTAACTTTTTCCCACTGCATCTGTGTGGGCAATGGTGGCTTCATCAGCACTTGAAGTGCCAGTTGGGTTTCTGGGGGCTCCTGTGAGTTGCCACTTTCTTCTTTTGGAACATGTCATTGGCTACAGTGGGAAATGGGATGCTGAGTGAGATGAAATTTTGGTCTGATTCGTCAAGGCTCTTGAATTCCCAGGGAGATTCTGCCTTTCTTAAGTAAGTCAAAAGGTAGATTTGAAGGAAAATTAAAAACTTGTATTAAACTCAATAGTATGTTGCTTGCAGTGCCTGCTTAAGGCCTCCAGACGTGGCATGCCAAATCCTGTTCTCCCCCCCCCCCCCGATATACCAGGCTCTTCTCCTACTCCAAAGTTCAAGCTCAACAGCCTCCTCCACTCCATGTTTCCTATTCCTTTCTATCCCCCCTTTCCAGTCCAGGGAGTCAAAGGAGGAGAAACAGTGAAGACAAGTAGGCAGACAGAAACGGGTGCCCCTGAGGCAAGTGCTTCAGTTGATCTCATGGATTGGCCAGCCCTGTTTGCTTAGGAACTGGATATCTGTCTCCTCCCTTATTTAAAAGATTTGTATCCCACCTTTCCAAAGCCAGAACAAATGACCACAGCGGCTTACAATTCCAGACTAAAATATAAACATAGCTACCTATCCACCTACTGCAGTCCTCATCGAAGACCCTGCTTCACTTCCCACTGCTGTCCTGGTGTGCAGCTGATAGGCATTCTTCCCCTTGTCCCTCTGTGAAGCCAGACTGGTAGTTGCACTCCTTGCTTTTAAATGGACACATGATTGTGAGTTACTTTGGTGACCCCTTCATCACAAGTGAGAGGCAACTTAGAAGGAGGTTTAAATAAATGTGTATGCGGCTTTCTCATATCTGCTACAAATATTTCTTGTATTCATAGCATGTTGTCTCTCTGGGCTTCTCTGTCTTAGGTGATGAGTTACAGCCAGCTTTGTTCCCTGCTTGGGGTGAAACAGGAAGACCCGGAGCCCAACTCTTTGTACATGAACACAGTGGAGGCCTTTCTCACTTCTCCATCGGGAAAGAGAACAAAAAGGCAGGTTCCTCTGTTCTAGCTTGGTGTGATGGGAGTAATTGTTGCATTTCTGACAAGGTCCCTCTAGCTGATGATGATACACCTATAATAACCAGGCTATAAACTTTGAGCCCATCATAGTTTTGAGCTGCCATTCTATATTATTGTACTTCTCTCTATTGCTACCTGTACTGGGCCACCAAATAAAACAGTTGGAAGTTTCTGTGCTGAGAGATGTAAATACATGTTGTAGACAAAAAGATTCCTCCAAGAAAATAACCAGTAGACCGTGCATCTCTCAAATCACTTTGCTATTGAGAAAAGCCTAATCTAGTCTCCCCCCCCCTTTTTTTTAATATATTGGTTGTATTCTTGTCACAGGAGAAGAGAAGACAGCATTCAAGAAGACAGGGGCAGTTTTGTGACAACACCCACAGCTGAACTCTCCAATCAGGAGGAAAGTCTTCTAGATAACTTTCTGGACTGGAGCTTGGATTCCTGCTCTGGTTATGAAGGAGATCAAGAAAGTGAAGGCGAAAAGGAAGGAGATGGTAAGCTGCTTTGTCTTCCCTATTCCCCCCCCTTTTTTGCTGGTGTTGCCATATAGAATACACCATGTGTTCAGCTCATAATACATGATTGTGTAGCTGAAACTGTTAGCACAATAATAATAATAATAATAATAATAATAACTTTATTTTTACCCCGCCTTTCTCCCCGAAGGGACTCAAGGCGGCTTACAACATATTAAAAACATAATTTAAAAACATATTAACACATCATAAAAAACAGCAGTCAGAGTAAAAAATAGGTAAAAAGAGCATAGAGCAGCAGCAAGTCATAAAAGAATCAGGCCTGTAAAAAATATTAAAAGATGTTAAAAAGGCCGAGAACTCAGAAGGCTTGTTTAAACAGAAGGGTCTTCAGGCCTCGCCGAAAGGTCTCAAGAGAAGGAGCCATTCTTAAGTCAAGGGGAAGGGAGTTCCATAGCGTTGGTGCTACTACTGAGAAGGCCCTATTTCTTGCAGCCGCCCCACGTACCTCCCTAGGCGGCGGCACTTGTAAAAAGGCCTTCTCTGATGACCTAAGAGGATGAGCCGGATTGTACGGGAGTAGGCGATCTCTAAGATACCCTGGTCCAGAGCAGTATAGGGCTTTAAAGGTCAATACCAGCACCTTGAATTGGGCCCGGAAACGAATGGGCAGCCAATGCAGCCACTGGAGAAGCGGACTGACAGAGTCGAACCGCCTACCTCCAGTAACCACACAGGCCGCCGCATTCTGCACTAGTTGCAGTTTCCGAACCGTCTTCAAGGGCAGCCCCACATAGAGCGCATTACAGTAATCTAATCTCAATGTCACCGAGGCATGGATCACCGTGGCCAGGTCAGCATGATCCAAGTATGGCCGCAGCTGGCGCACCAGCCGAAGCTGAGCGAAGGCCCCCCTAGCCACAGGGAATCCAGGAGCAGCTGCGAGTCCAGGTGGACCCCCAAGCTGCGGACCTGCTCCTTCAGAGGGAGTGCAACCCCATTCAGCGCAAGCCGATAGTCCAGCACCTGCATCGAGGATTTCCGAACCAGGAGAGCCTCTATCTTATCCGGATTTTATTTCAGCTTGTTAGCCCCCACCCAGATCCTCACTGCCTCCAGACAGCGCTCCAGGCCCTCAACCGCCACCCTGGAATCTGGAGAAAAGGAGAGATAGAGCTGGGTGTCAGCGGCATATTGATGGCACCCCACTCCAAAGCCCCGGATGACCTCTCCCAGCGGTTTCATGTAGATGTTAAATAGCATGGGGGACAGAATTGAGCCCTGTGGCACCCCACATCTCAAGGGCCAAGGTGTCGAATAGGCATCCCCCAGCACCACCATCTGGGACCGACCCTCCAAGTAGGAGCGGAACCACCGCAAAACAGTGCCTCCAGCTCCCAACTCGGCCAATCGGCCCAGAAGGATACCATGGTCGATGGTATCAAAAGCCGCTGAGAGGTCCAGCAGGACCAACAGGGACGCACTCCCCCTGTCCAGTCCCCGGCGTAGGTCATCCACCAAGGCGACCAAGGCGGTTTCTGTCCCAAAGCCCGGCCTGAAGCCAGATTGAAAAGGATCCAGATAATCCGCTTCATCCAAGACCCTCTGGAGTTGGGACACCACCACTCGCTCAATTACCTTGCCCAGAAACGGGATGTTGGAGACTGGCCGGTAGTTATCCAACACAGTGGAATCCAGGGAGGGCTTCTTCAGGAGGGAGCGAACCACTGCCTGTTTCAAAGCGAGTGGTAACATCCCCTCCATCAAGGAAGAGTTGACCACCCTCCCTGTCCACTCAGCCAGCCCACCCGGGCAGCTCTTATCAACCAAGCTGGGCAAGGGTCGAGCAGGCAGGCAGATGGCCTCACACTCCAAAGGAGTCTGTCCACATCCTCAGGCTGTACAAGCTGAAAAGAATCCCACAACACAGGACAAGCAGTTGCCAAGGAGACATCGTCAGACACTGTCAATGTGGCATCCAAGTTGTGACGAATACGATCGATTTTATCTGCAAAATGTTGCGCAAACACATCACAGCGGCTGACCGTGTATTCCTCCTGGTCTACTGGGGGGGCCTGATGGAGGAGGCCCCGCACCACACAGAACAGCTCTGCCGGACGGATGTCAGCAGATGCAATGGTAGCAGAGAAGAACGATCTCTTCGCTGCTCCCACCGCCACGGAATAGGCTCTGTAATGGGCTCTACTCCGTGTCCGATCGGATTCATCACGAGTTTTCTGCCACCGTCGCACTAGGCGCCTGCCCTGCCGCTTCATCATTCGCAGCTCCTCAGTGAACCAAGGAGCCGCTCCAAGTGCGACGTGGCAGAGGTCGCTCCGGAGTAATCTCATCCACTGCCCTGGTCATTTCCCCATTCCAGAGGTCAACCAGGGCCTCAGATGAGACGCCAGTCTTGGCAGTGGGGAAATCCCCAGAGCCCTCAGGAAACCTTCAGGATCCATTAGCCTCCGGGGGCGGACCACAGAAAACGGTCCCCCGCCTCTGCGGAGGTAGGAAGTCGCAACAAGCCTAAACCTTACCAGGAAGTGATCTGTCCATGACAACGGAGTGATCTTGATCTCCTCTACGTCCAGATCACTGCCCCCATGCCCAGCTGTAAACACCAGGTCCAGCACGTGTCCTGCAGTATGTGTTGGGGCCAAGATCTTCTGGGACAGGCCCATGGTTGTCATGGCGGCCATGAAATCCTGAACTGCACCTGACGCAGGGGCCTCTGCATGCACATTGAAGTCCCCCAGCACTAACAGGCGGGGGCCCTCCAATGCCACCCCCGAGATCACCCCAGTCAGCTCAGGCAGGGAGACTGTTGGGCAGCAGGGCGGGCGGTACACCAACAGAATCCCAATCCTGTCCGGCTCTCTCAACACAACATGCAGGCACTCGAACCCAGCAAACTGCTGGACAGGGCACCTGGTAAGGGAGATGGACTCACGATAGACCATTGCAACTCCCCCTCCCCGTCCCTCCAATCTTGGCTGCTGCAACACCTGGAAACCTGGAGGACAAAGTTCAGAGAGACTAACTCCTCCTACCATGTCCCCGTAATACATACCAGGTCGGCTTTCTCATCCAGGATTAAATCCCGGATAATGCAGGTTTTGTTATTCACCGACCTGGCATTCAAAAGCAGCAGCTTCAGATCCAGGGACTCACTGCCAAGACCACCAGGCATCCGAGAATTGGGGGAAGGACCAGAAGGAGAGATGATCTGCCTATGATGAACTCTCCTTCTCCTGTAACGGCCTGTCCAACCCCCACCGCCATATCTCCCTTGGCCCGTCACTCTCTTGATAGTGGCACCCCTCCCCTCCCCTGAGCTCCCTCCTAAAAAGAAACCCATGTGGCAAGGCCCACCTCCTGAGACTGGCTTATACAGAGAGAGACACCCAGCAGGACTGCTTACAAAAAGATAAAAACAAGGCAAACCTAGCACTGGGTGTCTCGCATGTGGCCTCAAAATGGTTAAACCCTTCTCCCTTACATGCTGCCTTTCTGTATGCAGGGAAGATCCCAGATAGGGTGGGGGTAGAACACTATACATGCAACCTGACGTGTACGGTCTAGGGAAAAAGTTTGTCAAGTGATTGTGTTACTTCTATAAAGAAGTATAGTTAGTGTCACACTACAAATAAGAGGGTAACAGTAGAAAATAGCACAATGCCAAAGACTAATCTTGTAATGTTCTTTCACTTCATTTTAGTGGCATCCATTGAACCAGCCCACCTTTTATGAGTTGTTAATTAAAAATAAACAAGACATATCATTACAACACATCTAGCATAATCTAACATAGCACGAGCAAAACAGATTGCTATAAAGAGAAAAAGGAAATGCCCACATAGGTATATATCGTTATTGAATATCGGATTTTAATTAAGTCTAAAGAAATGGATTTTATTATCAGCTTTTGGTGTATTCTTTTGTAGTCTAAAATGTTAACAAAACTGACCCATAATAGTGCATTTCCCAAACTCCCAAACTAGTATTTAATAGTGATGCACAAAAGAATTTCTAAAAACCCTAGGATACGCACTGCAGTTAATAAGCTGCATGTTGCCTAATATTACACCATTCAAGCACAATCACTTTTGGGGTGAATGTTATTGTCTGACCCATTCCCATCTCAACCCCATCTCTCCGGAACTCTTTATCCAAAACACACAGAGAAAATGTCATAGGCCAGATATTTTCAGCAGTAAACACAACCTATCATGCCTGTGTGCCCAACCACACAACCAAAATGTTTTGTTTCTGTGTAGTTACAGCTCCCAGTGGGGTCTTGGATGTCACTGTGGTATACGTGGACCCTGAAGACCACTGCTGTGTCGAATCCAGCGATGAAGAGAGTAGTGTAAAAGAACGGTCTCCGTGTGATCTAAGAAATGATGACCCACTGGATGGCAAGAAGAGGTGGACCGTGTGCCCCAGCCTACTACGAGAATCCACCCCGGAAGCCAGCTCCGGGTACTCCTCAGTCAACAGCACCAGCCCTATTTGCACTATAGATTGCAACTTTAATGCACCTCTCAAAGCTACCTCTGCACACCCTCCGAACCACATCAAGAACAAAAGCCTGCCTTTGCCTCGTGACTCGGAATCTTGTTTACACTATGCCCATACTAGGTCTGACGGGAGGCAGGCAAAACGGAAAAATGTGGCTGAGTACAAGGAAGAGGAGAGGATGAACATTTTAGCTGCCTGTTGCCCCAGCTGTGTGCTTGGATTTCTGGGCAGAAGTGGCTGCCCGGCCTAACTTTCTGGGGTGATGGACTGGAAAGATAAGCTGCTGTGGTGCAGGATGCTAAGTGCCATGTGAGGAAGGCGTTTTTTGAACGCTGAATCTGGCCTGTGGACCTGCTGTCTTAAGGGATGACTAGTCCTTGTTGATGTGCTGTGCCTTGCCCCCCTGGCTCAGGCACTTATGGCATGTTGGAGATGCCGGTTATCATATGCACTACCCCTTAATGGATTCTGGTACTTCAGAATGTTCCACTGCCGTTTACAAAGGCACACAGTACCCTTGTTTACAACCTATTTTAACCTGAGGCCAGATGCTACTTTGACTGTCTTGGGCAAATGGGATGCCTCTGTGAACTGATGGCATTTTCTGGATGATAAAATATATGCAAATAATTTACATGGAAGCCTTCTGTGTTGCATGTTTCACTTGTTCCTTCTATATACCTGTAGTTTCCTTATCCTCATCCTTGCTTTGCTTTTTGTGCTCCCTTTTCTTCTTCCTTAAAATGTATAATGGAAAAGAGACAACATAATGTCCAATTCAAATTTAAAGCTCCATTTCTGCTAGAAGCTGATGATGGAAATTAAGCCCAGAACTCTTATTCAAATTCATGGGAGGCTTAGAGGCTCCAAAAATCAAAAGGTAATGCTTTTCACTACAGCTGACACCCTGTTACTTGATGACAACTGATTGTTTATGAAACTGTGCTATGAATTGTCCTTACAACGAAGTTGATTACACTAATGCAATCATCTGAATACGATGTCTTTGACAGGTGGGGCCTGCATTTTCCACTGCACCCACCTGTGTATCACCTGTACTGAGCAAGTGTTGATGAAATGGTGCCCCCGGTTGTCTGGTGATTCTTGCACAGAGCATAAGATCATTTCCCAACAGGCTTGTTTTGTAGGGACCCAGAAGACTGGGCTCCTTTGTATGACTTATGCCTCCTCAGAATGTATGCCAAGGTACAAAGCTTGTTGCTGATGACTGCATGGATTTGAGAAACACTGGACAGGCTAAATTCTTTTGAAGGAAGGTAATGTCAATGACAGTTCATGCTGGCTAGCAATGATGTGTGTTTTATATAAAAAACTTTTTATATATCTGTCTACTGGCTTTATTGGTGAGTAGAGAAATCCTGGTAACATTGGATACAAAATGCTTGAGGAAATATTGACAGCTGCATGAGTAGGTTTGATAGGCAGAGCACTGCCATGCTGTTGTGGGGGTGGGCATGCTGGAAAACAGGGCCCAATCCTATCCAATTTTCCAGTGCTGGTGCAGCTGTGCCAGTGGGGAGGCAGTCCCAGAAGCCTTCTCAAGGTATGCAAACATTTGTCCCCTTACCCTGGGGCTGCATTGCAGTTGCACCAGTGCTGGAAAGTTGGATAGGATCAGGTCCTTAATCTGCAACTACCAGAACCACAGCAGGCAAACATCAGTAGAGAGTATGAATTCTATATGGGGGGGGGGCTTTCTGGGCTAACCCTTAGCAGCTCTTTCTGGAAACATCTGAATATTTCAGGTGGTCACTGAGCCTGCTTGAGCAAAAGTTAAGGCTCATCAGCCTGAGCCTGGACATAACATGAATAGAGAGTGGAGTACCCTTGAGCATGTGTAATCCAGCACTTAGAAAGTGCCACCTGAAGGACTCATTTAAATGCACCTTGTGTTTAGATAAAAACTGATTCTAGGGGTACTTATCAGTCTTGTTTTAGCAAAGGGTGATGGGCACCAATTCAGGATACATCTTCAGCATTGGTGTGCCAATAGGTGCTTGCAAGCAGGCTGGTACAGTTGCACTAGCTCAAATTGTGTGCAAAGGGCTGGCTTGGTGTGGCGTGGCCTACCACTCTGTTGTGAGAACACCTAGTGTTCCCCCTACAAAAAGTGCAGATGCTAATGCCATTTCACTCTTGTCACTAGACTAGTACTTCCACAAACTAGCCTTCTTGGTTGGTAAGAAGTTCAACAACTCTACTTGTGTGCCTGTTTTTCAAGTCATCTCCATGCCACAGCCAACTTTTTCTTACAGCCCCAATCTTGTCCCAACCCTTTGCTGCATTTTATTCCTAAAGTGCAAACCTACCTCCTGCAAACCTACCTATCTGCTGTCACGTCTAGTGAAAGGAGCATGTGCCTCTCAGGAGGAGTCTTGTATATTCATTCTTCCTCTGTCACAAGGAACCTGTCAGAAGGTACAAAGAGCTCAGTTTAAGGGGCAACGCAAACTCAGCCTGTTCAACCCAAGGATGTGTGTCTGTAAGCTGTGAACACTTGCAAAGAACAAGAGGTATGGCCATTGCCTGGGGATGACAAAATGCTCTGTGAAGCTCTTCCCTACAAAAAGACTAAACGTCAAGAGAATACCCCATGTGAGGCACTGATAGGCACCCAAAACATGCTGGCTAAGAGCCCAATCCTATCCAAGTTTCCAGCAGCAGGGCAACCACAATGCAGCACTGAGGTAAGGGAGCAAATGTTCCCATAACTTGGGGAGGCCTCCAAGGCTGCCTCCCCAACACAGGAAGCAGTGCATACCCTATAGCAGTGATTTTCAAACTTTTTCATCCCTGGGCACACAGGCAAGGCACTAAAATGGTCATGGCACACCGTCAGTTTTGTTGACAATTAACAAGGCACACTGCTGTCAATGGGGGGCCCAAATCCCCCAATGGTCCTGATAAATTATTCTCTCCCAAATACCCTTGGCACACCTGGGCACCATTCATGGCACACCATGGCTGCCCTATAGGCACAGCAGCACTGGCACTAGAAAATTGGATAGGATTGGGCCCTAATACAGTATATCTAAGGGCGCAATCCTAACCCCTATGTCAGTGCTTTCCAGCACTGACGGCGGTGCCAATGGGACATGTGCTGCATCCTGCAGTTGGGTGGTACACATGGAGGCCTCCTCAAAGTAAGGGAAAGCTTGTTCCCTTACTTCAGAGCTGCATTGCCCTGATGTCACTGCTGGAATGCACTGACATAAGGGGTTAGGGCTGCACCCTAAGGCTGTAATTATTCCACATTTACCTGGCAGTAAGCCCACTGACTATAATGGGACTTCTGAGTAGGAAGGCATAGGATTAGGCTCTAAAATGACTTGGAGTCAGTGGGGCTTACTCTCAAGGAAGTAGGGATTGAATTGCAGCCTTAATTGCATTCAATATTTTCTGAATTACAGGTTTTTAATAGGTAAGTGCCTCCTGCTTGCTGGTCATCCCACTCTGCTTAACTTTCAGTGGTCACTGCATGTGAAGGCTTGTGGAGGGGCTTCTGTGGAAATGGAGGGAGAGGAATGTGTCAGTCGATGCCTTCTAAAAAAAGGGGGGGTTAAAAAAAACACCCCAGAAGCTTTTTAAAAAAGTCTTTTCTGGGGAGAAATGTAAGAATGGGAGAAGCACATTCACTCAGTCTCATTAGGGTTGTTTCAGTGGAGCTTTTCTGGAAATAGTATGTTATTGCTTGGAAGTAAATAAGGGTGTTTTAATCCTTTAAATTTTAAGTTTGGGAACTACTGCTTTACGTGTAGGTGTTAAGGGTATGTATGAAAAGATGGGTACAGAGGGGGTGGGTGTGGGAGAGAGAGAACAGATGGTACAGGGGTGAGAGTGTGTGTGTGTGTGTGTGTGTGAGAGAGAGACAGAGAGAGATGGGTACAGGGGTGTGTGTGAGAGTATAGATGGGTACAGGAGTGTGTCTGAGAGTATAGATGGGTACAGGGGTGTGTGAGAGAGTTGTGTGTGAACAGGTGTGGGTGAGACGGGTACAGGGGTGTGTGTGAGGTGTATGTGGGAGAGAGAGTAGATGGGTAATGGGTGTGAGAGTATAGATGGTGTGTGTACAGGTGTGTGAGAGTATAGATGGTACAGAGGTGTATGTGAACGGGTGGGTGGGTGAGAGTAGAGGGGTACAGGTATGGGTGTGAGTACAGGTGTGTGTGAGAGAGTATAGATGGTACAGGGGTGTATGTGTGTGTGAGGTGTGTGTGAACAGGTGGGTGTGAGTACAGGTGTGAGAGGGAGAGTACAGATGGTACAGGGGTGTGTGTGAGGTGTATGTGAACAGGGGTGGGGGAGAGTATAGATGGTGTGTGTGTGTAGAGGGGTACGGGTGTGGGTGTGAGTACAGGTGTGTGAGAGAGTATAGATGGCACGGGAGAGGTGTGTGAGAGGTGTATGTGAACGGGTGGGGTGGGTGAGAGAGAGCAGAGGGGTGCAGGTGTACTGCTCCGTGCGTGTAGTGTGCACGTACGCAGCCCATAGTCCACAGCGGTGTGTGTGCTGCGCAGCCGGGGCGTGTGTCTGGTGCGCATCAGGAGGGAGCGTGAGGGGCGACGGGCCTCCTCGTGGCTGCGAGGCTCCTTCTCCGCCCCGAGAGGCGGGCCGCGGCTCCTGACGCACCTGCCCGAGCGCCTCCTCGGGGCGGCGTCGCTGCCCGGCCCGGCCCGGCCCCCTGAGGGGAGGCCTGGAGCCAGGAGCGGCCGAGGCGGCGGCTGGAGCGACTAGGCCGCGCCGCGCGCTCTCCGTCCCTGAGGGCGCCGGCATGAAGCGCCGCCGCGGCGGAGGAGGACGCGCGGCCGGGGAGGGAGCGGCCCCCAAGATGGCCTGCCCCGGGGCCGGGTGGGTACGAGGGGCGGCCGGGCCGGGGAGGTTCCCCCGAGGGCGCGCGCGAAACGGCGGGCCTCGCAGAGGCGCCCTGCAGGGCCCCCCTGCGCATGCCCAGAGGAGTCCTTAGGCTGCGGCCTAGCCCAAGGGCAGGAAAAGCACTCTGCACGTGCTCAGAGGAGTCAGGCCGCAGTCCAGTTCACGGGCAGGAAAGGCACTTTGCACTTGCTCAGAGGAATGATCCTTGGCTGTAGTCCAGCCTAAATGTAGGAAAGGCAGCCTGCACATGCTCAGAGGAAACCTTAGGCTCAGTCCAACCTATGTGCAGGAAAGGCACTCTGCACATGCTCAGAGGAGTCACCCGTAGGCTGTAGTCCAACCTCTGTTTAGGAAAGGCACTCTGCACATGCTCAGGGGAGTCATCTGTAGGCTGCAGTCCAGCCTCTGTTTAGGAAAGCCACTCTGCACATGCTCAGGGGAGACATCTGTAAGCTGCAGTTCAGCCTATGTGCTGGAAAGGCAGCCTGCACATGCTCAGGGGAGTCATCTGTAGGCTGCAGCCCAGCCTATGTGCAGGAAAGCCACTCTGCGCATGCTCAGAGAAGTCATCTGTAAGCTGCAGTCCAGCCTATGTGCAGGAAAGGCACCCTGCACATGCTCAGAGAAATGATTCTTAGGCTGCAGTCCTATGCACACTTCCCTGAAGCAGATCCTGTGGAACTCAGTGAGACTTGCTTCTGAGGAGACATTCATGGGATTGTGCTGTTGCTGAGAGAGAGGCTGGCTTCCATTTATCTTTAGGATGTGAAATATGTTTCTCCTTCACATGTCCCAGTCCAAAGTGTTAAGGTTACGCCTATATATGTTGTCGTTTTCATCTTACAACAGTAATGCCTTACAACGATAAGACAGCAACAACAACATATATAGGCATAACAAGGGCACTTGAAGAAAAGGTGCTTTGCACATGCTCAGAGAAATAAAGAGTTTCTCAGGCTGCAGCAGTCCTATGCACCTGGGAGCAGATCCTATGGAACTCAGTGGGACTTACTTGTGAGGCTTGTGCAGTCAGTACTGAGAGAGAGGTATGCTTATGTTTATGTTTAGGATGTGAAATGTTTCTCTTTCACATGTCACGCGTGTAACACAGTAAGGGTGCAATCCTAACCCACTTTCCAGCACTGACATAAGGGCAATGCAGCTGCTAGGTAAGGGATCAAACATTCCCTTACTTTGAGGAGGCCTCCATAAGTGCCTCCCAACTGCAGGATGCTGCACATGTCCCATTGGCACAGCTATGCCAGTGTGGGAAAGTTGGTTAGGATTTGGGCCTAATAGCTTTACACCTATAATACCTGGTGCCAGGCCATACAGGGTATCTTAGGGAATGCCAAAGCACTGTGAGACTTCTCGTATCATAGCTCACTCTTTGAACCTTGCTTAGCTGTACACTAGCTCCATCCGGGGACCACGTGTAGTCATTTTAAGTGTATGCAGGTTGAGCATCCCTAATCCAAAATGCTCCAAAATCCATAGCAACCACAGGTTGTCCATATGGGTGGCTGAGGGTGCAATCCTAACCCCTTATGTCAGTGCTTTCCAGCACTGGCATAGTGGTGCCAATGGGACCACTTGTTATCTGGTGTGCTCCCTGGGGCATTTGGTGGGCCGCTGTGAGATCCAGGAAGCTGGACTAGATGGGCCTATGGCCTGATCCAGTGGGGCTGTTCTTATGTTCTTATGGACATGTGCTGCATCCTGCAGTTGGGTGTCACCCATGGAGGCCTCCTCAAAGTAAGGGAAAGTAAGGGAACCCCCCACTGACATAAGGGGTTAGGATTGCACCCTAAGGTAATGACAGCTTTACAATCTGATGGTTCAATGTAAACAAAACTTTGTTTCATGTGCAAAATTATTAAACCTTCAGGCTTCTGTTTATAAGGAAACATAAATAAATTTCATGCTTAGAATTGGATCTCATCCCCAAGATATCTCATGTACAGCATATGCAAATATTCCAAAATTTTTGGTCCCATGCATTTCGGATAAGGGATCCTCAACCTGCAATGGGCTTTCTGATTGTTTTAAGGGTGGGTGATGTAACAAAGCATTTCTTAAAGTAGGTGTGTGTGTTTTACAGCAGTTTTCTCAAAATTTATTGTGGTGTTGGGTATATAGAACAGCTATAATGGTTTACTGATGTAGCTGTCAAATACACAAATTTACAATGTGTTGTCATAGTCGTGTGTTTTCGTCCCCCATTTCTCTTCCACTTGCTTTTCCAGAATAGCCCATTTTTGTACCCAGTGTGGACAGAAGGTCGAGACAACTTTTAAATTCTGCCCCTTTTGCGGGGACAGCCTGCCTGTACAAGAAGAGGAGCCAATGCAGATCACCCCAACTCCTTCAGTGAAAGGTACACACATTTAATCACTTGAGGATCTCTGCACACTTAAGAACATTATCCAACTGAAGGCCAGGTGAAATTTTCTGCAGTTGCAGCTCAATTGCTCTTTTTTAAACATAAAGAAATGTATTGATTGGGAGGAGTGAGGAGTAAATAGGAAGGGGTACACAAATTAGTGATATGCGAAAATCCAGAATAATGATCTCAGTGTTGCCTTTGATCTGGTAGGGCAGAGCTATTCAAACTGGGGTGTTGCAACACCCCAGCCTGACAGCCCTGGCCTCTGCCCCCTTAAGTCCTGACAGCCCTGGCCTCTGCCCCCTTGCTCAGGGGGCTTGCAGGGACTGGGATGTACTCACCAGCCCCTGCAGCAGTCTTTTGGGGGTGCAGGGAGCCCTGCGTGAGCGTCTGCAGGGCTCCTGGACATTCCAAAAGTGAAAGTGGAGTGATTTTGCTCCATCTCCACAAAACCGGAAGTGGTGCGCCATCGCTCCGCTTTCACTTTTAGAAGGCTGGGGAGCCCTGCAGAGGCTGCCCTGCACCCCCGACAGACTGCTGCAGGGCCTGGTGAGTACTTCCCAGTCTCTGCAGTCCCCCTTAGTGACACGATCCTGGGGATCACGTCGCTGCCTTCCCCTGCCCCCGCTGCCTCCCTCCCCTCCCCTCCCCTCCCCTGCAAGGACTTGCTGCAGTCGTCAAACTCCCGGAGAGTTTGAAAACTGCAGTGTTAGGGTTCCATCACCTGCCACCATGTTTTCCAAGCTGTCAACTAGAAATTAGATATTCTGAGCAATTTGAAATGCGGGTGGGATGAAGTGTTATAACAAGGGTTCCAAACTAATGATGAAGGACATGAACGACTGCATCATGCCAGTGTCTTTGGTCCTTGCCCTCTGCCGAGTCCTTCCTGCTGTGATTCAGGGACTGATAAATCCTGGGGCATTCCGTGTATAATTGCTTTTATGCGAATGCCCGAAGTCTACGAGCAAAGGTGGGAGAACTAGAATGTCTGGTGACAAGGGAAAATATTGACATAGTGGGCATAACGGAAACCTGGTGGAATGCGGAGAATCAGTGGGATACCGCAATCCCGGGCTATAAACTCTACAGGAGGGACAGGCAGGGGCGTGTTGGAGGTGGGGTGGCCATTTATGTTAAGGAAGGGATAGAATCCAGCAAAGTAGAGATTGAAGGTGGGTCCGACTCCACCGTAGAATCTCTGTGGGTTAAATTACCAGGCTTGAGCAGCGATGTAATACTGGGGGTGTGCTATCGCCCTCCAGACCAGAAATCTGATGGGGACCTTGAAATGAGGAAACAGATCAGGGAGGTGACAAGGAAGGACAGGGTTGTAATCATGGGGGACTTCAATTATCCTCATATTGACTGGGTCAATTTGTGTTCTGGTCACGATAAGGAAACCGGATTTCTTGACGTGCTAAATGACTGTGGCTTAGATCAGCTAGTCACGGAGCCCACCAGAGGACAGGTGACTCTGGATTTAATTTTGTGCGGTACGCAGGACCTGGTTAGAGATGTAAACGTTACTGAGCCATTGGGGAACAGTGATCATGCTGCGATCCGTTTTGACGTGCACGTTGGGGGAGGAATACCAGGCAAATCTCTAACAAAAACCCTTGACTTCCGACGGGCGGACTTCCCTCAAATGAGGAGGCTGGTTAGAAGGAGGCTGAAAGGGAGGGTAAAAAGAGTCCAGTCTCTCCAGAGTGCATGGAGGCTGCTTAAAACAACAGTAATAGAGGCCCAGCAGAGGTGTATACCGCAAAGAAAGAAGGGTTCCGCTAAATCCAGGAGAGTGCCCGCATGGCTAACCAGCCAAGTTAGAGAGGCTGTGAAGGGCAAGGAAGCTTCCTTCCGTAAATGGAAGTCTTGCCCTAATGAAGAGAATAAAAAGGAACATAAACTGTGGCAAAAGAAATGTAAGAAGGTGATAGGGGAGGCCAAGCGAGACTATGAGGAACGCATGGCCGGCAACATTAAGGGGAATAATAAAAGCTTCTTCAAATATGTTAGAAGCAGGAAACCCGCCAGAGAAGCGGTTGGCCCTCTGGATGGTGAGGGAGGGAAAGGGGAGATAAAAGGAGACTTAGAGATGGCAGAGAAATTAAATGAGTTCTTTGCATCTGTCTTCACGGCAGAAGACCTCGGGCAGATACCGCTGCCCGAACGGCCCCTTCTAACCGAGGAGTTAAGTCAGATAGAGGTTAAAAGAGAAGATGTTTCAGACCTCATTGATAAATTAAAGATCAATAAGTCACCGGGCCCTGATGGCATACACCCAAGGGTTATTAAGGAATTGAAGAATGAAGTTGCAGATCTCTTGACTAAGGTATGCAACTTGTCCCTCAAAACGGCCACAGTGCCAGAAGATTGGAGGATAGCAAATGTCACGCCTATTTTTAAAAAGGGAAAGAGGGGGGACCCAGGAAACTATAGGCCGGTCAGCCTAACATCTATACCGGGTAAGATGGTGGAATGCCTCATCAAAGATAGGATCTCAAAACACATAGACGAACAGGCCTTGCTGAGGGAGAGTCAGCATGGCTTCTGTAAGGGTAAGTCTTGCCTCACAAACCTTATAGAATTCTTTGAAAAGGTCAACAGGCATGTGGATGCGGGAGAACCTGTGGACATTATATATCTGGACTTTCAGAAGGCGTTTGACACGGTCCCTCACCAAAGGTTACTGAAAAAACTCCACAGTCAGGGAATTAGAGGACAGGTCCTCTCATGGATTGAGAACTGGTTGGAGGCCAGGAAGCAGAGAGTGGGTGTCAATGGGCAATTTTCACAATGGAGAGAGGTGAAAAGCGGTGTGCCCCAAGGATCTGTCCTGGGACCGGTGCTTTTCAACCTCTTCATAAATGACCTGGAGACAGGGTTGAGCAGTGAAGTGGCTAAGTTTGCAGATGACACCAAACTTTTCCGAGTGGTAAAGACCAGAAGTGATTGTGAGGAGCTCCAGAAGGATCTCTCCAGACTGGCAGAATGGGCAGCAAAATGGCAGATGCGCTTCAATGTCAGTAAGTGTAAAGTCATGCACATTGGGGCAAAAAATCAAAACTTCACATATAGGCTGATGGGTTCTGAGCTGTCTGTGACAGATCAGGAGAGAGATCTTGGGGTGGTGGTGGACAGGTCGATGAAAGTGTCGACCCAATGTGCGGCGGCAGTGAAGAAGGCCAATTCTATGCTTGGGATCATTAGGAAGGGTATTGAGAACAAAACGGCAAGTATTATAATGCCGTTGTACAAATCTATGGTAAGGCCACACCTGGAGTATTGTGTCCAGTTCTGGTCGCCGCATCTCAAAAAAGACATAGTGGAAATGGAAAAGGTGCAAAAGAGAGCGACTAAGATGATTACGGGGCTGGGGCACCTTCCTTATGAGGAAAGGCTACGGCGTTTGGGCCTCTTCAGCCTAGAAAAGAGACGCTTGAGGGGGGACATGATTGAGACATACAAAATTATGCAGGGGATGGACAGAGTGGATAGGGAGATGCTCTTTACACTCTCACATAATACCAGAACCAGGGGACATCCACTAAAATTGAGTGTTGGGCGGGTTAGGACAGACAAAAGAAAATATTTCTTTACTCAGCGCGTGGTCGGTCTGTGGAACTCCTTGCCACAGGATGTGGTGCTGGCGTCTAGCCTAGACGCCTTTAAAAGGGGATTGGACGAGTTTCTGGAGGAAAAATCCATTATGGGGTACAAGCCATGATGTGTATGCGCAACCTCCTGATTTTAGGAATGGGTTAAGTCAGAATGCCAGATGTAGGGGAGAGCACCAGGATGAGGTCTCTTGTTATCTGGTGTGCTCCCTGGGGCATTTGGTGGGCCGCTGTGAGATACAGGAAGCTGGACTAGATGGGCCTATGGCCTGATCCAGTGGGGCTGTTCTTATGTTCTTATGTTCTTATGAGGATTCCAGGGCTAGTTTCCACAGCTCCCTGGGAAGCCATGGATCACATTTTGGGAACCACTGCTGTAAGCTTTTTCAGGACAGGTGGAAACGACAAGGCTGCATACCTGAGTCTGCTCATCTCCTTTGCCCTCCGCAAAAGCTTCCAAACAGACAGATTGGCTCTGATGTTGTCTTTCCCAAAGGCTAAGTCCAGACTGGACAGGAACAGTATCCTTCACCACCCTCAACCCTCATTCTCATGTGGCAGTGAAACCAGTTAATGTGCTACCGCCTAGAATCTCTGATCCGAACTAAGTAACTGCAACCCAGATAGTGTGATGGGGTGCGTGGGTGGGTCAGAAAATCACACCTTTAAACAGCTTTCAATCTTACTGCATCTCTTTGATCTTGCTCAGAACTATTCCAGAAAGACAAGAATGAGCTGCCCCAAAGTCCTGCCAAAAAAAGGGTCACAGTATTGGTACCAGGCATGGCAACAGCTTCTGCTTCGGTCAAGCATTGCCTCCCTGGGAGGAACACAACAGATACCACATCCCCAAAGGACAAAGGTAAGTGTTTGTGGATGTTGTAAAGATGAGGCCTAGCTTTGAAAACCGAACCTTTATATCCCTCTTGGTAATTTGTTGCCTGGCTGTCAAATTTTCAAGCTGACTCTGACCTGCCTTTTCACTCTGTATACTTCTTGGTTGATGCTCAAAGATATGTCAAGCCCTAACCATTCCTGCTAGCTGGCTTCCAAAAAAATTAGCTTTTCTGGCTGGGACTTAACAGTGTGAAAGAGGCCAAGGCCGTACATAGCTCAGAGGGACTCTTCATGTTTTGTATGTGGATGGTTCCAGGTTTAATCCCTGCTGCCTCCAAGAAGGAGCGGGGAAGAGTCTAGTCTGACATTCTGGGGAGACGCTGCCAAGTCTGTGTAGACAATTCTGTGTGAAGTGATCTGACTCTGTGGAAGATGTATGCTTCCATAATGTCTACATCCTTGTGACAATTCTGTGAGTTTGGTTAGACTGAGAGACAGTGACAAGTCAAAGGCCACAGTGGGAACATCCTAAGTGAGTGAAGATCAGCACACGCCCTTCTCATCCTGGTTCCAGTCCTGGCTCTTTTTTAAAGTACTGTACTCCAGAAAGGAATATCACCTTTTATGCTGGCAGTGCTCATTAGGGCAAATAGAATTCTGAGCATGCAGACAGTCCTTGAGAGTGTTCAAAGCTGTTCATGTTCTGATTATTGTAATAATGACAACCACCATATTGCAGAGGCCGATTGAGAGTGGCTTTCCTAAGGCTTGCAGATGAATTCTCAGCAAAGGTGAGGTTCTTCAAACCAGGGACTTCCTGACCTGTCACTACTTCTCTACCACTATGCTATAAAAGTTCCTTTTGCTTGGATTAACGAGATGGGCAAAGAATGTTTGTTGGATGGCAGCAAAGGATGGGCAAAGGTGCATTGTTGTATCTAAACAGCAATGATGGCTTCACATTTCTGCCACAGAAAGTACCTCTTTGATGAGGAACCTTCAGTTTCAGGGACTGGTTTCTCCCTACAATCACTCCAGGCAAAATAGGCAGGCTTCTTAATGCAGATTGGTGCAGGAACAACAGCAAGGTGATACTGCTGTTCAGTGCTTGAAAATTTGGGTGGAAGACTCAACAAAGCTAGTTCTGGAGTACTGTTCAGCAGGACCATAAGATTTAATCTGGGCTGGTAGCATCTGGTGGGTGGACTAGAAATGTCAGCATGATTTGCATTTTGTTACAGTTGTGGTGGGGCAGAGGTGGTGGAGGAATGATTACCTGCCCGGAGCCCTGTGATTCAGTAGGCACATATCTGTTTTCCTTCTATAAAGCAAAGCTTGGTCCCCGATCTCCCCGAAAGGACAGGCGTGCATCTGTGGGACCTCTCCCAGAAGGTCAGATCTTAACAGACCAGAACAACAAGCAGTGGACTCTTGTGAAACTCCTGAGCCAGAGTGACTGTGGGCTGTTGTACGAAGGTACAGTTTGTGTTTCCATCATGGTGTTCTGTGCCCTACTTCCTCAAGGAGAATCTTCATTAAAATTTAAAAAGTACAATACAAGTAGAGTAGATGTAGAGTAGATGCTTCAGAGCATTTCTGCAGAAGTCATTATTTTAAGTCCCATTTTTTAGTTTTATTTCCATAGCAGCTCACAGTGCCCTATTACTAAAAACAAAAGTGCATTTAAAGTATGCATTTCTGGAGAGGAAGAAGTTTTTTTTTCTCTTCCATTTTCTACACTCAAAATGAGATAAATAGGGTAGAACTTTGATCTGAATTACGATATGGAAATGATCCATATCCTAATGACTTCTTGCCAGGGGATGGCTTTAAATGCCCTTACCATCTGTCTTCAGCTTATAATTATCCTGAATTCCTTTCCACACATTTTGCTAAAACTCCCAGGTTCACATTTGGCCAGAGCTGTAGTGATGACTCATTACACTTTCAGGTATATTGTGACACCAGTGCCATAAAGCCTATATGTTCTCTGGGTGAGCCCTGTTTATTGCAAAACAAACAGACACCCAGATAAAATAAACAGACAAACAGATAAAATAAACCGGGTATGACTGAAATCATGACAATGACATGGAGTTAATGACAATAACTCCAGTTAGTAAGAATCCTGGAACATAGTTTATTTGCTGTGGCATAAACTGCTATTTAGATTCATCTTTTGTGGATCACCTAAGATGTTTCTTTTTTTCATCCTTTCACAGCAAAGTCAACATTTGAAGCTCCCCCTCGTAAGAAGAAATACTCCCTCAAACTAGTGAGTTCAGATCTCAGGTATAGTGTAGAACATCCCAACTGTAGAACTCTCACGTGGCAGGACACAGGTCAGAGTGCAAAGCAGAAGAGGTCTAATAGTATTGAGAATTGATATAGCGCTTGCAGAGCATGCAAAGTGCTTCAGATGTGCTGCCTTGATGTCCTACAGCAAACAAGGAAAATAGGTAAATATAATTCCCTGAGACTGAGAGGGAGTGACTTGCCAAACGCCAGCTACTGAATTCATGGTAGAGGGGGGTGTTTTGAAGCACAGATCTTCTGGAGAGTTCTGATCAACAGTGATGCAAAAAGAGGATGTCGAGCGTAAGCTCAGACATAAACATAGGAAGCAGGGTAGATCATGGGAGCAAGGAGCTCCAACATTCTCCAAGAACAACACAGATGGTAAGCAGGCTGAAGCAAGCCCTGAGGCTTTACCCTGGACCTCTGCTGCTGTATGCCAGGCAGACTAGCCTTGAAGCATGCAAAGGCCCTCTGATCAAAGTAGGATCCTGATTCTTTTCCCTGGTGGTGTTGGATGGGCTCAGCTCATTCCATGCTATGTTGAAACCATTACCCCTGACCTTTGCACTTTGAATTGAATAAGGCTCTGAACTCTCCAGTTATGAGGAGGTGCTGGAGTCCACTTGGCTACAGCAGCTTTCCTGGAGCAAAGCTGAATTTTCAAGGGATATCTTAAAAACATGGAGGTAATCAGGCTGGCTTAAATAACCGATCTTCCTGTTTCCCTTTAAGAACACGTACCTGAAACAAAATCTTTCATCTGATTTTCTTTTCCTTTGAAAAGGTCTTTGTAACCCAAGCACTTGCCCGTATCCTCACAGCAGCAGAAATTAGTTTGTTAGATGATGCTTCCTCTTCTACCCTGTTTCCCATTCTCTGGGACTTGCATGGCAACCACAGTCTACACCAGTGGTTCTCACACATTTAGCACCGGGACCCACTTTTTAGAATGAGAATCTGTCAGGACCCACTGGAAGCGATGTCATGACCAGAAGCGGCATCATCAAGCAGGAACATTTTTAACAATCCTAGGCTGCAATCTTATCCACATTTACCTAGGAGTAAGTCCCATTTCCTATCATTGTTAAAAGGATGTACATAGTAGCTTGTTAAAAGTATAGGCCTGTAACACTTCCCCAAATGCAGTCACATACCATGGTAGCATCAAGTCTAATATATTAAAGATAAAATATTGAAATGTATGGAGACCCACCTGAAATTGGCTCGCGACCCACAGTTTGAGAAACACTGGTCTACACTAAACTTGCAGGCCTTTGTTCAGTTACATTGCAGCACAGTTTCTGTTTTGCTTTCTGAAAATTCACAGTCTGTTCTCAAGAATGGGAGTAGTAAAGAACTACTTCTGTTTCCCCCCCTTCTCAGGATGCCAAAGAAGGAAAACTCTTCAATGAACAGAACTTCTTGCTGCGAGCCGCAAAGAAAGCCACAGGTAATGCTTGATTTGGGTAGTATTGGCAACAAAGTTATGTCTTGGCCTCTGACCTGGAAGAAAGTCTTCCCTAGAAGCATTCCATTACTCCCACCCCTTGACATGAGCTCCAGTCTTGCACTGCATGCAGCTCCAACACAAGTGTGGATTGTCAAGTGTGCCCGGTCCACTTTAAAGAACACTGGGTATTTTTTTTTCTTACATGAGTTAGCCATGCCCACAACATAATAGGATCCTAGGGCAGGAGGTGAAACTTCCCCTTGGAAGAAGAAATACTCCATCAAACTTGTGAGTTCAGATCTCCATCTTAGGTCTCCATCTCCGTCTTGAGCTGTCGGCTTGCCTGAAAAAGCTAAGCAGGATCAGCTGCTTGGATGAGAGACTGAGAGACAGCTCCTGGCATATCCCTGCGGAGGAGTATGGAGGATAACATCTTGAGAACTGGTCTGAACTTGGTTTGCAGCTGCCTGTGAGAGCTTGGAGGGCACAAGGATTGGTGGCCAGAATGTTGGTGGCCAGAATGTTGGCAGCCACTGTGAAGGGAAACTTCTGGAGAAACGGGAGGTTCTGTGAGATTTTCTCATGGAAAAATACTTGTAAAAACCTCATTGACGAATGAGGTTCAACCAGTTCAGGGAGCGAGAGGAACAGATGTCCATGCATCATCAGGGAAGGGGGGCATTATTTGGCATTCCACCTCAGGTGCCAGGAGGTTAATGCCAGTCCTAATGTTATATAGGTAAACAGATGCTCCCATTTTTAAGGAGACACAGGCATCTCCGAATACCTAGAAAGCCAAGTATTAATCATTTGGTTTGGAGAAGAAACATGTGCTAGCAACCTGCCTTATGAATGTTCACATTTGAACAAGGAGTGTGTGAAGATACAGGTCTAAGAGGTAAAACCCTGCTTGGCCTCACGTTTCTCCTAGCAGTGCAGCAAGCAGTTTATGTGGTCAGAAGAGAAGCCTTATGTTTGTAAGGATGCCTCTTCTGTCGCCTTGTATTTCTGGCAACTCCCCCCTCTCACCTTTTGTCTCCCTTCGCAGTGGAGAAGTGGAAGAGACAGTATTCAGTACCATTACTGGGGATTCCCACTTGCATTGGTTTTGGCCTCCATTGTGACTACAGGTGAGGCAGCTGCAGCTATGACCTCCTGTGCATCCTTTCTCCCTTTCGTGTCGTTGAAATTATTTACCCCCCTCTATTCAGTTCTGTCAGAAGACAGCAAACAAGATGCACTTCTGAAGGGGAGAGCACCTACAGCAGGGTGCAGTTGATCTTCCCATATGGGCAGGTTTGCGTGAGAGGAGGCAATCCTTCAAATAGTTCAATAATTTAACGCCCATCTCCTGCTCTTTATCCCACACCATCTTCTCTCTTCTGTCGATCCTAAATTTTCTTCACCTTCACTTCCACTTACTGGGTGAGAAATCCCCTCTTCCTTTGCCCCACTTCCCTCTTCCTGTGGCCTCAGCCCTTTCCTGTATTTTGCTCTGACCTTCCAGATCTTTATCGCCCAGCTGTTCTTTTCTTATTCACCAACTCTGCTTGCCGGGCAGCAAAGTATTCTGTGATGTGAATGGGCATGGATTGCCTGCAGGGTCTTTCTTTCTGTCCTTACCCCTTCCTCCTTGCTGCTTCAAGCCTCCTTCTCCTGCTTCAAGTCTTCTGGTAGTGCTGGGTTTTGTATGCATGAACTTGGGAGGGGGGGGTTGTCAGACTCTAGACAGCCATGGCTGTAGTGATGCAATAAGGGACAGCAGAAAGAAATTGCAGGACTTCACTGCGTGTCCTGGTTACTGTTGGTTTCTGCTGCAAACAGTCCTGAAGCTGAAGGGGAGTTAACTGATGCGAAGATGGAGGGGAAGCAGCCAGAGGTCACCTGTAAGTGGACTGAGGGATAGTCCAGTCTTAAAAGGTGCAGCTAATGTGCAGCGTCCTCTTCTCTGACCGGCAGATTCGTGGTCTTCTCAGATCTGGGTCGCTCCCTTCAGTCAATCTTGGATGATAATGCAAAGAAGTTGACAGAGAAAGCGGCCTTGCAGATCGGCATCAGGCTGGTATGGGATGCTAAGGGGGGAATTTGCTCTGAATTCCTCCCAGCTCTGAAATGCAGGCTATTGCCGTGACTGAAATAAAAGAGAGCCCAAAAGGGACAGCAGAACCCCAAAAGAGCAGGTGCAACTCAATCCTTGATATATGTATAAGGAATTCTGAATGTCAGCACTTCCAATACGAAAGATTCGAGTGGGGCCTCGGCACCCACGGGGGATCTGTTTTCGGACCCGCCTCTCCCCTTCCCCCTGTGGATACCAAAAATCACAGATAATGAAATCCACTGTTTTGGCCCCTTAAACCCACCAAAGCTCACAGATGCCACTCTGTGGGCTTCAGAAGGACCCTTATGGACAAAAAAAATCTACTTCCAGTTTCCCTTGGGAAACTGGAAGTGATGTTTTTATGCCTTTTAAGGCATTCTGAGGCCCAGGGAACCCCCCTGGAGGGCTTCTGGTTTCTGAAGGAAAACCAGTAGTAGAATTTTTTTTGCCTGTAAGGGTCTTTCTGAAGCCTGCAGAGCATGCCGCCTTTGTGGGCTTCAAGAAGCCCTCTAGAGGTGACCGGAACGCAGCTCTGGTGGCCTTCAGAAGGTTCAGGTTGATTCAGGTCTGGCTCAGCATGGGGGCAGGAGACCCACATTGAACCAGATCTGCGGATATAAAATCCGCGGGTAAGCAGGCTCCCCCTATAGTGTCTATCGGTCGAATGACCGTAAACTGTTTATGCAAAGACATACACAGTGTGATGGGTGCCTGGGTAGGACCTCATTTAGGAGATTCTTTCAAGAATGTTCCTTATTTCTGTTAACACGAGACTCTGCTATCATGCAAGGCAAACTTCATACTGTATTAGTCCTTGGGTGTAAAACCCTCTTCAGATAATACATGATGAAGCTTGCCTTGCATACTATAGCAGAGTTTTGTGTTAATATGGATTGTCTCTTTTGGGCTTTCTTTTATCCATGTGGGTGGGGAACCCCACTTTTTTTTGTAGTAGGTCCCTACCAGGCGCATGGAATTATGGGTAATTGCCTTGCTGCTGCTATAAAAGGTGACTCAGAGAAGTTCAGAGTCTTCCTTTTGTTAATGAGAGTTGTCCTTGTCAGAACTAAATTAAATATTACAGTGCAGCAGAATGTAATCTTGTCCTGATGGCAGCTGCAGGAAAGGGTGCTTAGTAACCCTTTCTGTACTAGCCCATTTCCCTCTCCTCCATGGTTAAGATAAATGTGATTCTGGAAGATTACAGCTTGCATTGAGGGAAGGCTGAATGGGAAAGGACTGGCACGAAGAGGTTTAAGCATCTCCTTCCGGTCCTCTGTTGTAGCAAAGCGCTTTCTCCAAAGGTGTTTTGAAGGGGAAAGCAGTCATCAAGCTAATGTTGTACAGGACCATCAAGTTAATGTTGTACATCAAGCTAATGTTGTACAGGGCCAGGCTCCTACGCTAAGTTTGGCCCTCAGGCCTACAGTGAGCGCTGGTTTGCAGTGTCTTGGGTTCTTTGCACATTAGGACTTGGAAAGCTTAGCGTCAAGTGCTGCACAGAGCTGGGTGCTTGTGGGCTTGAGGTTACTTATTCTAAGAAGCAAACAGCAGCTTGTCAGATGGGCCTAGTGCAGTGGTTTCCAAACTTACCGTGGTCACGGTGCCCTGTCGTGGCGGAACCATGCACGAGAATTGCACAAGGTCTCGGCCCAGCCAAGATGGCAGCTCCTGGGAGAGCCAGTACGAAGAGGTCGCTGGGAACATCCCACAGCGCACCTGAGAGTTCAGCACGGCACTCAGTTTGGGAACCACTGGCCTGGTACCTGAATGTCTTAGATGTGTCGCTTCAGGGCGAAGAGGCTGTGGCAGGCATCTCCCTTCTGAGAATGGTCTGGGAGATGTCGCCATGCACTGGGGTGGCCTCAGGAAATGCTGGCCTTGCAATGCTCACCTTCCTCCTTTTCCTTTAGCTGGATGCACTGGAGTACCTCCATGCAAACGAATACACCCATGGGGATGTGACTGCTGAGAATGTATATGTGAATCCAGCTGACCTTACTGAGGTAAGGTGGTGACAGGTACAAAATATGCTCTTGCTACTAAGAAGCGTTCCCACAGAGTCAAAAGATTCTAGCAAGACTGTTCTAACTTCAGAAGGAAAAAGCGAGATGCCTCAAGTGCAGGCAGAAAAGAGTTAAGCCCAACAGGTGGACCAATGGCTTCCTTCTTGGGAATGCTTTACAGATTGTTTCTCCCAAAATTGCTTCTTTTGCTGTAGGTCAGTTTGGGAGAGATGTCTGTCAGGGAGCACGGTGTATTTCCCTCTCTGCTATATTAGGAACCCAGAGCGAGGAATATGCGAGGAGCTGTCTTTACAGTCAGGGTGCGGAAGAGATCTGTGCAGGGCCTGCTGTCGGTGTTGCGCCTGCAGATGCTTCCTTCATTTGAACAAGAGCATCTTCTAGGCTGTGGCTGAGCTATAGATCAGGGCTTTGAGGGACCGGCCCTAACTGGGTATTTCTCAGAGCAGTCTAGGCTGAACAAGAACAGCAGTCCCAAGAACCTGTTCATAACTCTCCTTCTAACCCCCCTCCCAGGTCACCCTGGCCAATTACTGCTTTGCTTTTCGATACTTCCCTGGGGGGAACCATGTACCTCAACGTGAGGGCAGCAGGACTCCTCACGAAGGCACCTTGGAATTCATCAGCCTGGATAGCCATAAAGGAGCTGGTGAGATTTTGTGTCCAGGGGACAGACTGTGTGTTGTTGTTGTGAACCATGGGCTTGACTATCCTGGTCTATGGCTTTTTCCCGGTCCCCTCAATGGTGGTTTCTATCCAGAAGTTGACCTCTCCCTAGCCAGGCAGCTGATCATGAGATTTCTCCCTTATTCCTGTGAATGATGTGCCTGCCACTATTTATCATGAATAATATTTACCATAAACTATATGGTATTTACCATGCCATAATATTTACCATAGTATTTTCCACTGTTTACAATAAACAGAAGTTGGTCAGAAGTTTGCTGAAGAGAAACCTATATAGGAAATTGTGATAATGATGAACAGGCAAAAGAGTGTAAGTGTGCCTTTAAAAATTCCAGTAGGGGCTGGCAATTAATCTTGTGGCCATCTAGCAGATACCAGTTAGATACTTACTTGGTCTGCCTACAGAAAGAGATGTTACCCAGAAATTTAGCAGAGGATACAAAATTTTTTATAACCCCCTGAAGATGCTTTCCACAGCTGAAAGTGAAACGTTGGGACTAGATCCTTCAATGTGTTTCAATCCATGGCTTGAATCCACACTCCACAATCCACACTCCACAATCCACACTCAAAAAACATTTTAAATTATGTTTTAGAAGTAGACCATCTCATTTGCATGGCCTTCAGCTTCTTCTTTTAGTGCACTGTGAACGTGAAGAAATGTTCCCCACTCAGTAGCCAAGACCAGATTCTGCTAGGGCAGGCAGCTTTAATCAGTAGATTAATCAACTAAAGTTTCCATTGATTTATCAGTAGAGCCTGGCTAGAATTGGTAGGGCTGCTGGTTATTCTTTTAGGCTTTTTGGATTTTCATGAGTGACTGTAATAGAGAAAGAAAAATGAAGCCTTAAAAATGGCCTCTCCTTCTAACAGTGGCTTGCACGTATTATCTTGTGCTTCTGTCATAGTTGGAAGAAGGCACTTATATTGATTTTTTGATAATCTGCAAATAAACATAATCAATTAACCAAACAGTTGCTGTTCTACAGTGTGTGTGCACTTGTGTGCTAAATCAATAGAATGAAGGGGGTGACTGAGCTGCTTCACAGCTATGGGCCAGAAACTATACAAAAAATTATACAAATGTAGGTATTTGTATAATCATATATATATGATTATATGGTGGCACTTTAAAAAAATTTATAACTTTGTAAGTATTTGTGCTAGAAAGAATCTGTAAAAAGAATTAGAAAGAAGAAAATCTATATTTTTTATTGTTTTACTGTACTTTTTAAGTTTCCACATGTCCACCATCATTAGTAATACAAAGGGTAATACAATTTTGCAGTTCTCCAGAAGCATTTGCCAATTGATTTACAGTAATTCCTGAAACCACATTATTTTAGCTTTCAAGTCTTCTAACAAACGAGGTTTACTTGCATACACAATTGTTTTCACATGTCCTCATAAAAAAAAATCTAATGGAGTTAAGTCTGGCGAACGTGGGGGCCAGACTGCGGCTTATCATGGGCAGAGCCTGTCTCTTTGAATTTCTTCATCCATTTGGTACTAGAGTTCCTATGAGGTGGTTCTTTACTGTATTCAGTTCTAAACTTTCTTTGTACAGCAACAGTAGATTTCAGTTCAGCCAACCAAAGGACACAGTTTACTTTTTCTTCCGTTGAAGCCATGGGTCATAAGTAAATCTGAAAAGAAGTATTTTTAAAGTTTAGCAAAATTGTTAAAAATATTGTGTTGAAGAAATGCTCAGTAACTTTACTTAAAAACTAGGTACACTAAGCTTTCTAATGCTTTTTACAGATTCTTTCTAGGGCAAATACTTACAAAGTTATACATTTTTTGAAGTGCACACGGACTTTATGGACACCCTGTGTGTGTGTGTGTGTGTGTACACAGTGGGGAAATGAGGCATGCACGAAAGCAGTGACTTCTTCAGTGTTGCACAGCTACATGGCTATGTGAGCTGTTGTGACCAATAAGAGAGCACTAGCCCCATCCATGAGGTCAACTGAGGCAGTCATCTCAGGCAGTAAATTGGCAGGGGCCACACACTACCACCTGCCCATTTCCTTCCACTGCACCTCCTCCCCTTCTAGCCCACCCTTCTTCTTTGTGCTTCCTCTTCCACTCCCTCCCCATCTTCCTTTTCCTGTTCAGGGTGTGGGCAGAGCAGTGGCTGGCGCATCACCATGAAAGGGGAGGCAGCATTTTAATGCTTCCTCAGTTGCCAGGATGTCTTGGGCCAGCCCTGCAGTAAGGCCGTGCCTCCATTTTCTCTGTATGCAGATTGAATCTGGAACTCTGCTCTGACTGTTGCACTAATGCCCGTTTTCTTTTCTGCCCTGTTAGCACCATCTCGCCGGAGTGATCTTGAGTCCTTGGGCTACTGTCTAGTGAAGTGGCTGTGCGGCGTTCTGCCCTGGTCTGGGGAGCAGACAGATCCCTGCGCAGTCATGGAGAAGAAGGAAAGGTGTGAACTGTGCCTGAGAGCTGTCCTGGTTTTTTCCTCTTTAGCTGGAACATATCTCCATTCTAACGAAGTGGAAATGAGGTCTTCCAGTAAAGCTGGGAAGAAATAGAGGGTATTTAAGCCAACATCCATGCAGATGTTCTTCAGCAGGTTGCAGTAGCCTTCAGAATTGGCCATTATCACATGAGCAGCCTGGGTAACAGAGTCAGACTGTGCCTCCTTGTCGCCCCTCCGTCTTGGTCCAGAAGTAGTGATGGAGCACATCTTGCTCCCTGGGAACCACAATCAAGTTTCAGTTCCTAGGTTGGGGGGGAAAAAAAAAAGTTGGCCTTAACTGCACACCTGGTCCCAGAGGAGCCTGACAACACAGCCATCTGGGGCAAATATCATACTTGTCCAGTGGGCAGGACTGACCTAGTCAATGTGTGTCAGTGGGACCGTCACCTCTTTTGGATGGAGTCGTGGGAGGGGGCGAGCAGGGTCTGCGCAAAAGCCTGATCTCAGAAAGATCTGCCTTTCCTCTTGTTTAGGGTTTCATCTCCTTGTGTGGTGTTGCTTCCTTTGCAGGTATAAAGCCGATATATTCAAGAACCCAAGGCTCTCCTCTCACTGGAGAACAGTTCCAGGTACAGACCGATTTGCTCATCATTTGTCACATTTGTATCCCAGCACTTAATTCAGTGTGTTATTCATGGGGAACGAGAGAATTTTTATTTTTATCCTTGCCCCCAACCCTGAGAAGTAAGTTAGGCTAAGTCGACCTTGCGAGTTGCTCAGCACCATCCAGTGAACTTCATGACTGAGTGGAGAATTGAACCCAGATTTCTGCATCCAAATGCCACCACCCCAGCCCCGGCGCCATGCCAGCTGTTCTGCACCTGGGACCTGCTCTGAGGGTGGTTTGGGAATTTTGACTCGATTTTTGTGTGTAATCAAACCTGGGAAGCACCCAAAGAAATTCTTCCCATTTTCCTTTGTGCAGAGATACTTTGTGAACAGAGATATTTCATATGATCGCACACCTTTTCAGCTCCACTTAGTTTAAGCGTGAAACCTTGTGCATTCAGCTTTCCCTCCTGGACTGGAGTTTACGAGGAGCTCCACAAGGTTACTGCGTAGTCCCCATGAAGTGCAGTCCTGCCCACCTCCCTGCCCATGGCTTTCACTCCTCCAGCTTTCCATCCTTGGCTGTCTGAAGGTCTCCTGCTCCTCAGCTGACTCCACTCTTCCTCTCTAGCTGGCCCTCCTGTTGGAACTGCCTCCTAGAAGACTTGCATGGTGCCACCTCAGTTACTTCCCTCACATCCCTCCCCACAATCTACTTTTTCCATAAAACCTTGAGCAGAACTCCTTCATACCTCCCTGTAACTAAACCAGAGTGTGTGTAGCTGATATGTACACATTTCTCCCGTTTAGCATGTCTCTATCGCTCTCCCTTTTCTCTTTTGTCTGGGATTTTAGTCTGTAAAGTCCTCACAGCAAGGACCTGCTCTCCTGTATGCTGCAAAGCACATTGGTGGTGCTGTAGTAATACGGTATTAGTGACGCATGAGCACACAGCTGAGCCGTCAGGCGTGTGTGGTTTCCATCTGGGTCAGCAGGACAGGGAGTCAGTGTGGGATACAGCCATTCTCATTGACGTCCACCGTGACTTTTTGTTAGATGCCCTGAAGAGCTACCTGGAACAGGTGATGTCCTTGGACTATGACGAAAAACCAGATTATGAAGGGCTGCGAACCTTCCTGACCAGGCCTCTTGAGCTGATGGGAGCCTCTGCTTATGACCCTGTGGATCTCAAGGTGGTACCTTAGGTAATACACTGAGAATTGCTGCATATGCAAACTCAGACCTGAAGTAGGTATAATGGCAGCAGACCTAGACGTTGGGATGCGGGTTTGCCGCTAGCTTTGTGCTGTGAGACTTGCTTCATCTTTCCTTTGTGTCCCCAGCAATACAGGAGCTGACTCTCAGGAATAATGAGCTGCAACATGCTTATATCTGTATTTTTGCAGGCTTGAGAAGCTTGGTGGAGATGCTGTGAAAAATCACTCCCAGTGAAAAGCCTTTGCACTGGAGCAGTTGGGAATGCCGTTTCTGCTGTATTTTCTTATGTTT